>NC_041382.1:354482143-354588491 GCF_002162155.2 Triticum dicoccoides | reverse complement strand
AGTGCTCACCTAAGTTTCAAAAATCCTACCGAGTGATGAGCAAACCTCACACTCGGGGGCTTAGTTGCGGCCCAGTGCTCGCCTAAGTTTCAAAAATCCTACCGAGTGATGAGAAAACCTCACACTCGGGGGCTTAGCTGCAGTCCAGTACTCGCCTAAGTTTCAAAAATCCTACCGAGTGATGAGCAAACCTCACACTCGGGGGCTTAGATGCAGCCCACTACTCGCCTAAGTTTCAGAAAAACCTACCAAGTGATGAGCAAACCTCACACTCGGGGGCTTAGTTGCAGTCTAGTACTCGCCTAAGTTGAAAAACCATCCCTATCCGCAGGGATGACGAGGTGCAGGTTGACTGCAATCCTCTCCACGGAGCTGCGCCACAAGTACAATGTGCGCTCCTCTCTATCCGCAAGGACAACGAGGTGCAGGTCGACTAAAATCCTCTCCATGGAGCTGCGCCACAAGTACAATGTGTGCTCCATCCCTATCCGCAAGGACGACGAGCTACAGGTTGACTGCAATCCTCTCCACGGAGCTGCGCCACAAGTACAATGTGCGCTCCATCACTATCCGCAAGGACAACGAGGTGCAGGTCAACTACAATCCTCACCACGGAGCTGCGCCACAAGTACTATGTGCGCTCCATCCCTATCCGCAAGGACGACAAGGTGTAGGTCGACTGCAATCCTCTCCATGGAGCTATGCCACAAGTACAATGTCCGCTCCATCCCTATCTGCAAGGACGACGAGGTGCAGGTCGACTGCAAACCTCTCCTCAGAGCTGCGCCACAAGTACTTTGTCCGCTCCATCCCTATCCGCAAGGACGACGAGGCGCAGGTCGACTGAGATATATCCCTCTGAATATTCCAAGTGAAGAATAAGTTCCACTCGAAGGAAAACGCAAGCACATGCAGAAGATAAACCAAGATCAGATAAAATCTCAAGAGTTTCAGGACGAAGAACAAAAGTACTCGGGCGTCGGGCCCGAAGGAGTTTAACAGTTACAAAAACCACTCGGCATTCCGAGGCAAATTTAAAGCAAGTTTAAGTATCAAGTTTGTTCACTCGGCAGGAGGAGGACTTGCAAGCCCGACGAACTCGTCCAAATCAATCCCGCCAGCGATCCGAGTGGCAGCATCAATGAAAGTCTCCATGAAGGACTGGAAGTCATGCCTTTTTTGTTTGCGACCTTGATCGCCGCCTGCTTCTCTTCTCGAGCTTCTCTGGAGTGGACCCTGACCAATGACAGAGCCACGTCAGTACCGCATCGGGCAGAGGACTTCTTCCATTCCTGCACTCGACCAAGGACCTCATTGAGTCGAGCCATCAGAGACTCGAGATCATTCTGAAGCATTGCCCTTGGCTAATGCGTGAAACTGCAACCTTTAGACGGGCAAGATAACTTGTAACACTGGCGACGTGGGATTCCAGTCGAAGCACATTCATGGCAGCCTCGTCGCCGACTTGAGAAAGGATAGGGTCCAAGCCCATCTCGATCCGTCCAGTCTCCTCTTCAAAGTTTTGGCAGAATTATGCGGATTCAAGGAGTTAACGAGTCGACTGGTCAGGTCTAACTTGCAAACAGTAAAACCGTCGGGTAAAAAAGGGATACCTTCGAGCATAAGAAAGAGTTTCTTGGCGAGAGCTTTCATATAAGCCTCCAAATCGTTCCTCCTGCGAGTCATGCTCTCCAGCTGGTCATTCAGAGCCACTTTATCTTTTTTCAGACGAGTCGCCTCTCGATTGCATTCAGTGAGAGATGACTTCAGCGTGTTGATTTCTTCCTCCAGCGCTCCGACCGAAGCTAGTTTCTGGTCAGCAAAGGCAGCTTCTCCTGAGCCTCCTTCTGCGCAGCTGCAAGGTCCAAGTCCTTCTTCTCCAGGGCCAGCCTCATTTTCTCTGCAAAATACACATTTAGATCAAATAGAAGAATGAAGAGATAACTTGAAGGATGGTCAAGATAAGCAGTCGACAGGCCGTTACCTTCCGTACCAGCGACTTCATCTTGAGCCTTCTTCAAGTTCTGCTGAGCCAACTCCAGGTCAAGGTTGAGTTGCCTTTGCTTTTCCTAAAATTTGGCAAACCTGGAGATAAGTGAAAAAGATTTCTACAGTGAGTAAAAGACATATCAATCGACAAGATCAAAGATTATCTACTTTCGAGTGAATAAAACCTCAAGACTACTCAGACCCCAACCGACTTCCAGCAGTCGACTACGGTCTCGGGGACTACACCCAGTGGGTGCACTTAGCGTGCCCCCACTGGTTCGGATTCCACTCGGCCGGTCAGCCCAGGCCGAGTAAAAAAAAGAGGAAGTGCTCAGACCCCAACCGACTGCCAGCAGTCAACTGCGGTCTCGAGGACTACACCCAGTGGGTGCACTTGGCGTGCCCCCACTGGTTCGGATTCCACTCGGCTGCATCCAGTGGGTGTACAATCTCGAAGTGCAAGACAATAGAAGATTGCGTGAAGGAAAACATTTAGGTAGCATATCCTAAAAAAACAAGTTCAGTCAGAAGTTAACTTACCTGGACATTGGCTCGAAGATCCGCACTGGCGTCATAAGCAGCCTGACTGCTTTCGTGCACCGCCTTCACCCGCTCCATCATTATGCTAGCCTGACGAATAGCCTCCGTAGCGGCGTTTGACTGGCTTTCTGGAACATGATGAGTGGCAAAGAAGGGGACGGACGGTCCAGATGCAACGGCTTGGAGATCCGAGTCATGAAGTTGGATGGTTGAAACAAGCTCTGGAGCAGTCGACGATGCAGGACGCGCACTCGACACTGGGCCAGCAAAGGTTACAGAAACCTTACTCGCATCTTCGAGCCGTTGAACTACCCGCTCCGCCGCCGGCTCCAACTGGGATGTCTTGCTAACTATGGCCTTCTTCTTCCTGGGCCTTAGCGGCACGTCCTCCTCATCATCCGGAAGTTCAATGACATTGGGAGGGGCTGCACCCTAGATGAGTCACCAGAATTTAATCGACCATACAATCAAGAACAAGATCACGAGGATTGTACCCGGGTTGGAGGTGACCGCATCTTCCATGTCCTCGTCTTCATACTGGCGGGTGGAAGTCCCAGAGGTAGCAGCACTACAAATTTCAGAATTCAGTCGGTTATTTCTGACGAAATGAATCGACTCAAATCCAAATTCATACTGAAAACAAGAAATCAAGCCCAACTAATACCCGGAAGTAATGGGGATGGCCACTTTGATCTTCGGCAAGGCTTTTGGCGGTTTGGATGGCGTAGCTTTCGGTTGCTTCGACGCCTTTTCAGTCAGCGCTGGAGAAGACGTCCGAGGGCACTTTGATGACTGCCCAGTTTGCGTGGTCGCTTTGTCGCGGGCGCTTGCTTGATCGTGAGAAAGCTTGGATCGTCTTTCCCTGCGAGGAGGAGACTTGACCTCTTCTTCATCACTCGGGTCGTTGCTATCCTCGTCCTCCTCATTGTCAGAGTGCCACTCGGCGCTTTCACCTCCACTCGCCTCTCCCTCTAGGTCCTGCTCCTGCTCCCCGTTGGGCATCAAGTACATCTCAGTCAGGGCCTGGAAGACAACAACTAAGATAGCAGTCAGTCGGATGACAGCTAACAACTACTTGATAAATCAAGAAGACACTCGACCATGTGGAATCATACCTTGTCGGTTTCGTACGAGTTATTGAGTGGAGGAATCCTCCAGGATCCCCTGGGGTTGTCTTTGTTGCCAGTAATACCCTTCAGCCACCCTTCCAACGTAGCATCGTCAACTCCCTCTAGATGGATCCGAGTGGTGTCCTTGATGCCCAAATACATCCACATAGGATGGTCATGAGCTTGAAGTGGTTGGATGCGTCGCCTGAGGAAGACCTCCAGCAGATCCATACCAGTTACCCCATCACGGACAAGCTGAACTACTCGCTCAACCAGCAATTTCACTTGTGCCTTCTCCTCTGGGATCACTTTCAAAGCAGAGGGCTTCTCCACTCAGGCCATGGAAAAGGGGGGAAGTCCAGTCTATTGACCCGGAGTCGGCTGGTCCTTGCAGTAGAACCAAGTCGACTGCCACCCTCGGACCGACTTGGGAAGGATCATGGCTGGGAAAGTACTTTTACTCCTCATCTGAATCCCAAGACCCCCGCACATCTGAATCACTTGCGTCCTCTCATCACTCGGGTTGGCCTTCTTGACCGACTAATAATGACACGTGAATATGTGTTTGAAGAGGCCCTAGTGTGGCTGACATCCCAGGAAGCTCTCACACATAGACACAAAAGCAGCAAGATACACGATGGTGTTCGGGGTAAAGTGGTGGAGTTGTGCCCCAAAGAAGTTCAAGAAACCTCGAAAGAAAGGGTGGGGAGGTAAAGAAAACCCGCGGTCGACGTGAGTAGCAAGGAGAACACGCTCATCCTCCTGTTGCTGCGGCTCGGTCTCGTTCCCCGGGAGTCGCGCCGATTCGTGGGAGATCAGTCCCCCCTCGACCAGGTCGTCAATGTCGTCCTGACGGATCGTCGAGCGAATCTAATCGCCCTAGATCCAGCCTGGCGGCAGGCCGGACCTCGAGGAAGATCCGCCCCGGCCGGACTTCTTCCCCTTCACATTCGCCATCGCCTTCTTCGTGCGCTCCAATGTCACCGCCTTCTCCTTCCCCATTGCGGCGAGTAGAGCTCGAATGGGGCGGCGGCGCTTGAGCAGGAGTAGATGCATCGGAGAAAACTGAGAGGGAAAGAGAAGAATGAAGACACACTGTTCAAAGAAAACCCCATCCCGACGACTTATATGGGGCCGCTTCCGAGTGGCTGACCTGTGGGACCGGATGACCCAATCAAATCCCGCAACAGTCGCGCGCGAGGTACGTGGCGAAAAAGGTGGCACGGTGATTGAGGCGGCCTCGCCTAATCCCTTCTGATTACTATGGTCTCCCCCGTCCCGTGCGCTTCCCCAAAACCAAATCCCACGATGTCCGCGCGCAGCAGGGCAATCTGTCAGATGGAATATCTTCTCCATATCAGTACTCAAGACATCATAGTAAAGTTCACTCGGCAGATTCAAGAATGGATCAAGGTGAATGAAAAGGAGTTGAGATCATCATGGTTGTTCGCTTGGTTGCAATAAGTCACTCCCAGAGCACAAAAATTGAATCGGAGGAATTCTCGACTCCTTCTCCACTCAAGCCTCGAACCATTCAGGGTCTTATGATGAAGCTATGCACCTAGGGTAGGGTCATAGGCCTGACCTAGACGCCCTCCCCAAGGACATCACCCTAAAGCCAGAAGCATTCAAAGGGTACCATCATCCGCTCGACCAGAGACATTCCACTCGGAAGAATCAATGTCACTCGACCGTCACAGAAATCACTCAACAAACAGAAGATCTAAAGTCACTCTACACAGCAACGATCGGGCGTTTACTCATAGACTTAACTATCATTTATAGGACTTTAATACATACGTTACCTGTAATGCTCCTTCTTTATGTACATTGAACCCCATGTAATGGAGGTGAGCTGGGGTCCTAGCGCACTCTATATAAGTCACCCCCTCCTCCAGGACAGGGGTTCACATCTTTTGTAAACTCACACATGCACATAATCTAGTTGACCGCCTCAGGGAACCAAGACGTAGGGCTGTTACTTCCTCCGTGAAGGTCCTGAACTCGTAAACTCGTGTGTACAACTACTCCATAGCTAGGATCTTGCCTCCTCATACCTACCCCCATTCTACTGTCAGTCCTAGATCCATGACACCAGAACCAAGATTATTCCCTCTAGTACGAGGGGAGGTAAGGAACTGCCATCTAGCTCTGCACTTGATTCACCTTCTGTTTGAGTAAGCTTATGACACCTACACCTGCTATTGATTATGATATGTCACATGTTATTGATGATGCTACTTCTACTACTTCTGCTATGATTGTTGTTTATGATGCTACTACTTTGCTTGATAATACTGTGCCACTAGGTGAATTTCTTGATGAACAACTTGCTAGAGCTAAAACTATTGAGTATGCTAAATATGAGGACATTTCTGAAACTGATGAAATTATTGAAACTGAACAATTTGAAACACATGTTAAACCTAGCTCTCTTAGATATGAATTGCCTATTATGCCTGAGGGTTATGTTATGGATGGAGAGGTAGCTAGGGACTTTCTTGCTTTGTAAGGATAGAGATGATCTTAAGAAATTATTATGCAAGTGGAAAGAAAAATCTTTGAATGCTAGAATGCAATCTGATCCTAAGTTTTCTACTTCACCCATCTTTGTTACTGATAAGGATTATGAATTCTCTGTTGATCCTGAGTTAATTACTTTGGTTAAATCTGATCCTTTCCATGGTTATGAATCTGAGATTGTTGTGGCACATCTTACTAAATTGAATGACATAGCCACCCTATTTTCTCATGAGGAAAAAGTTTGCTATTACTATATTTTAAGTTATTTCCTTTCTTGTTAAAGGGTGATGCTAAGATATGGTTTAGTTCTCTTGCTCCTGGTTGTGTGCGTAGTCCCCAGGATATGATTTACTACTTCTCTGAAAAATAATTTCCTGCTCATGTGAAACAAGCTGCTTTACAGGAAATATTTAACTTTGTGCAAATTAAAGAAGAGAGTCTCCCACAAGCTTGGGGGAGGCTTCTCCAATTACTTAATGCGTTGCATGATCATCCTCTTAAGAAAAATGAAATACTTGCTAACTTTTATAATGGACTAACTGATGCTTCTAGGGACCACCTAGATAGTTGTGCTGGTTGTGTGTTCAGGGAATGAACTGTTGAACAAGATGAAGTGCTATTGAATAATATATTGTGTAATGATAATGATTGGACTCTTCCCGAACCACCTCCTAAGACAACTCCGAAGAAAAGAGGTATTCTATTCCTCAGTCCTGAAGATATGCAAGAGGCAAAGAAATCTATGAAAGAACAAGGTATTAAAGCTGAAGATTACCACCTATTGAAGAAATACATGGTCTTGATAACCCCACACAGGTAGTAGAGGTAAATTCTCTCTATATATTTGATGAAGGTGATATTCCTCATAATAAGTCTGCTAATCAATGCTTGTATGAATTTGATAACTTTATTGTTAAACAAGAAAACTTCAAAGCATATTTTAGTAGACAATTGAAACATAATGCTTATATGCTTGACAACCTGGGTGACTATATGTGTCGAACTGTTAATCATCTTAAGATTATTTGTAAGCATGCCTCCATCGTAAAAACTCAAGTACAACAAGTTCTCAAGGCACAAAATGATTTGTTGAATGAGTTGAATAATAAGAACAATGATCATGCTGTTAGAGATATGACTAGAGGAGGTAAAATGACTCAGGAACCTTTGTATCCTGAGGATAATCCTAAGAGAGTAGAACAGGACTCTCACAGTATTAATACTGATGCACCTAGTCCTTCTAAAAGGAAAAAAGAAAGGTGATAGGACTTTGCATGCTTCTAGTGAACACAACCTACGAATAAAAGATATGATAAGAGAGAGTTCATTGCTAGAAAACATGGTAAAGAAAGAGAACCATGGGTTCAGAAACCCATGCCATTTCCTCCTAAACCATCCAAGAAAAAGGATGATGAGTATTTTGAGCGCTTTGTTGAGATGCTTAGACCTATCTTTTTGCATATGGGTTTGACTGATATTCTGAAAATGTCCCCTTATGCTAAGTATATGCAAGATATTGTCACAAATAAAAGAAAGATGCCAAAAGCTGAAATTTCCACCATGCTTGCTAATTACACTTTTAAGGGTGGAATACCAAAGAAATTAGGAGATCCAAGAATACCAACTATACCATGCTCCATTAAAAGAAACTATGTTAAAACTGCTTTATGTGATTTCGGAGCCGGTGTTAGTGTTACGCCTTTCTCTTTATATCGTAGACTTCATTTGAATAAGTTGACACCAACCAAAATCTCTTTGCAAATGGCCGATAAATCAACTACTATACCCATCGGTATTTGTGAGGATGCACCTGTCGTAGTTGCAAATGTTACTATCTTAACTGACTTTGTTATTCTTGATTTTCTCGAGGACGACAGTACATTGATCATCCTTGGTAGGCCCTCTTTGAGTACTGCATGGGCTGTTATTGCTTGCAAGAAGGGCAATATCACTTTTCATGTTAATGGTAATGAGCATACGATACACTTTTCGAAGAAACAACCTCAAGTGAATAGTATCAATTATATTGGGAAAATTTCAACAATTACTATTGGAGGTTTCGAATTCCCTATTCCTACTATCAAAAATAAATATGATATTCTTATTGTTTGGGACATGCATATCCCCATTGAGGTAACCTAGTGTTATACGAAAGTTCTCTCATTTCATGTCATTCAAAGAAGTTTGTTAATAAGACTTGATAAACCTTGGTAATGGATTCCTTTTGATGGGCATGAGGTGGATGAATTTAGTAACACAACTTTATGTACCCACTTTTTACTTTCTGTTAATTAGAATATAAAGCAAAATACTATTATTTGTCTGTTTTCTGAATTATCTGCGCAAAAAATGTCCCGAAAATAAAAGTTCTCCAAATGCCGTGAAAATTAGTATGATTTTTTCTAGAATATTTTAGAATTTTTGGCACTGAAAACACACCAGGGGGCAACACCAGTGGGCCACAAGCCCACAGGGCGCTCCCACCCCCTAGGCGCACCTAGACGGCTTGTGGGTCCCAGTGGGTCCCCCTCACTTATTCCAACACCCATTCACTTTGTATTCCTTCAGAAAAATCCCACCATTGCTCAAACCCGTGTTCTAGCTCATTTTGCTACCATTTTTTATCTCCTCGCCCGGAACTTTGTTTCCGAAACTGTTTCAGGGATTGGTTCATCGGTATGTGACTCCTCCAATGGTCGAATTAGTTTTTGTTCTAGTGCTTTATATATTGCCAATTTTTGCTGTTATGGCGACCTTGTTCTTGAGCTTGCATGTCAAATTTATATGGTCCAATGTAGTTTTGATGCATGATATAGCCTCTAGACACTTGTGGGAGTAGTTGCTATCAATCTTGTTGAGTTTTGTTCACTTTTGTTTTGAGTCACTAAAAATTTCAGAAATTTTTCGGAGGAAGAAAAATGTTTAGGAAGATATACAAAGGGGGTTCCTTGAAGAAGAAAGCCCCAAGGCTCGCGATACGCGAGCCAGACCTTGAACCACTGACGGAAGCTCTAGTGCAGCCTTGTGAATGGCCATCGGATCAATTCATGGTTCATGCAGGTTTTAAGGAGGAATTTGATTCATATGTGCAAAATGCTGACCTTGAAGACTTCGTGTTAGATAAGTGTAGGCAGTACTATTACCTCACTAATTCATTTGTGCAGAGATTTAAGTTTACATCCTAGCGCAATACTCATTATGTTTTATTCGATCTTTATGATAAATCATTTACCATGGACCTTGAAGATTTTAATAATGCATGCAAAATTCCACAGTGGGGCATTCATAGTGAGCCTCGTAAAATTGTTCGTTCAGAGTTTCTTGCTTGCATTATCAGGGGAGAAACTAGAAATGTAACTCAAGTTACTATAGCAAGCATTCACTTTCTTGCTATACATTATTTTTATCTCTTTATAGGTAGATGCGTTAACGGCAAACATGATCATAGCCACTTTTGTGCATCAGATCTTAGTGTCCTCAAGAGTGCAATAATTGGTGATAAATGATATAACTTGGGGGCTATTGTTGCAAGGCGGTTACATAATAATGCAAGGGATGTAGATTTCTTTTGTGGGATTTATGCCACCCGGTTAGCTAATTATCTAGGGGTACCCATAAGAGAAAATGATGTTGAGTTGCCACCCGCATACCTCGATAATGATGATATGATTCGTTACTAGTTTCTTGAGAGGAGCGACCAGGCCCTCTTGTACAGACTAATCTTTGACAGGGAGCACGTCTTCTTTATTACGCTTCTTGCTCCTGCCTTCTTTAACTTTCAGGTAAAGCAGAGATACTTCATAATCAGTGAGGAGGCGGACGAGTATGAGAGAGCAGGGGAGGCCGCTTGCCTCCATGAGGCAGCTCTCCAAGCGGTAGTTACCACAGCTCAGTACAACCCCAACTAGGACTTTGGATACTATCCATGCCAGCCATGGCCCTGGAACAACTTAGGCCAAAATCCTAAGCTTGGGGGAGTACATATTTCACACCGACATTACATTCATATTCACACACTCATTTCAGTTGTCGGTGTTCATACTTTTTCATTGTATTATCCATGTTAGTTTATTTTTCTTGCTTTCTTCTTGTGTGTTTCAAAAACTTTGAGAAAATCCAAAAAAATAGTTCTCGCTTCTTTTTAGTTTCTCTTTCTAGTTTATTTAGTAGTAGTACTAAAAGAAAACCCAAAAAGATTTCTCGTTCTTCTTTTGCTCGTTGGGAGCTTTCCCGTGTAAATAGTTTTTCTCGTTCTTGTTTTACTTTCTTCAAAAAAACAAAAATTCCAAAAATATTTCAGTGTGTTTATTTGAAATTATTTCTCCTTTCTTTGGGTCGTAAGGAGGAGACCACGATGAAAATGTTGAGTGGCTCTCATATGCATTATTGTTGATCTAACAAAGAGCCCATATTACCTTGTCTTCTCCTTTTAATAAATGTTTGCAGATTCTAGCTTAGTCCAATGCACGTGCACTCTTATTATTATTCACACCATCTAGTCGTGCAAGTGAAAGGCAATAATGACGATATTCGATGAAATGATTGAGATGGAGAAAAGCTGGTACAAACTTGACCTATTTTTTTTGTAAATATGATTAGCTCATTGTTCCTGAATTAGCCCATTATGAATGAAACATGTTTGCAATGACAATTAGAGATTATAGTTACTCATGCCATGCTTAATTAGCTAGGAGTTGATAATGGTTTACCTTGCAAGCCAGCATGCTTTTAAAATGGTTATGATGTAGTATGATAGGATGGTATCCTCCTTTGAATGATTTAAGTGGCTTTACTTGGCACATGTTCACGCATGTAATTGAATCAAAATCAACATAGCCTCCACGATATTTATGTTCATGGTGATTTATATCCTACTCATGCTTCCACTCAATGTTGGTTAATCTCAATGCATGTTTTTGACCATTGTCGCTCTCTAGTTGGTCGCTCCTCAATCTTTTGCTAGCCTTCACTTGTACTAAGCGGGAATACTACTTGTGCATCCACTTCTATAAACCCAAAGTTGTTCCATATGAATCCGCCATACCTACCTATATGCGGTATTTACCTGCCGTTCCAAGTAAATTTGCATGTGCCAAACTCTAAACCTTCAAATAATAATTTGTTTTGTATGCTTGAATCGCTCATGTAGTGACTGGAGACTTTCATTATCTTCCATGCTAGGTGGGTTATTCTCAAGATGAGCGTTTATTCACTTGTCATTCATGAGAAAGTGGCTGGTAATCCGGATGCCTAGTTCCATGCTCGAAATCAAATCAAAAAATAATTATCAAAAAAGAACTCCCCCAAGACTGTTCTTGGTATGGACAGTACCCGTGGATTCGGTTAGCCCTGGAGTGTGATTGTTGGTGGAGGGGGAGTAAAAACTTTACCATTCTGTTTGGGAACCACCTATAATGTATCTAGCATGGAAGATACCAAGATCTCTTGGTTGTTATGTTGACAATGAAAGCATGCCGCTTATAATTATATTTATCTCTGTTTTAAAATCTTGAGCTCTGGCACCTCTACACATCCCTGCTTCCCTCTGTGAAGGGTCTATCTATTTACATTTATTGCTGAGTCATCATCTTCTTATAAAAAGCACCAGTTAGAGAGCACTAATGTCATTCGTATGCATTGTTATTTATCGATATTGAATATGAGTGTGACTGGATCTCTTTTGCCATGAATTATAATGTCTAGTCAGTCCTTGATCTTCAGGGGTGTTCTGCATTTATGTTTTGCGGTTTCAGAAAGGGCTAGCAAGATACCATTTTGCCATATCATATCATGATTGTTTTGAAAAAGTGTTTTCATCCGAGATTTATTAGTATTGCTCGCTAGTTGATTATGCATTGATATTAGTAAATGTGAGACCTAAATGTTATTGTGAATATGGTTAGTACATAATCTTTGCTGAAAACCTAAATACTGGCTATACATATTTGCAACAACAAGATCAAACGGAGTTTGTAAAAGTTTTTCTTCTTCACTTTCAGTTTTTCAACTCAATTGCTTGAGGACAAGCAATGGGTTAAGCTTGGGGGAGTTGATACGTCTCGTATCTACTTTTCCAAACTCTTTTTCCCTTGTTTTGGACTCTAATTTGCATGATTTGAATGGAACTAACTCAGATTAATGTTGTTTTCAGCAGAATTGCCATTGTGTTATTTTTGTGCAGAAATAAAAGTTTTAGGATTGACCTGAAAATTTATGAAGAATATTCTTGGAATATATTAAAAATATTGGTGCAAGAATCAACTAGAGGGGGGCCACCCACAGACCACAAGCCCTGGGGGCGTGCACACCCCCCTAGGGCGCGCCCTGTAGGCTTGTGGGCCCCTGGAGCTCCTTCGACCCTAATTCCAAATCCATAAGTACCTATTTGCGGAGAAAAAATTAGAGAGAATGATTTATCATGTTTTACGATACGAGGCCGCCGCGACATCCTGTTCTTCATCGGGAGGGCTGATCTGGAGTCCGTTTGGGGCTCCGGAGAGGGGGATTCATCGCCACCATCATCACTAACCTTCCTCCATCACCAATTTCATGATGCTCACCGCCGTGTGTGAGTAATTCCATCGTAGGCTTGCTGGACCGTGATGGGTTGGATGAGATTTATCATGGAATCGAGCTAGTTTTGTTAGGGTTTGATCCCTAGTATCCACTATATTCTGAGATTGATGTTGCTATGACTTTTCTATGCTCAATGCTTGTCACTAGGGCCCAAGTGCCATGATTTCAGATTTGAACCTATTATGTTTTCATGAATATATGTGAGTTCTTGATCCTATCTTGCAAGTTGTGGGCACCTATTACAAGTTATGATCCACATACCACAAGGTGAAAATAATTGGGATTCTTTCTGGTGATTACCGTAGTTTACGGAGTTCATGTTTTCACTATGTGCTAATGCTTTGGTCCGGTTCTCTATTAAAAGGAGGCCTTAATATCCCTGAGTTTCCATTAGGACCCTGCTGCCACGGGAGGGTAGGACAAAAGATATCATGCAAGTTCTTTTCCATAAGCACATATGAATATATATGGAATACATGCCTACATTATATTGATGAATTGGAGCTAGTTCTGTGTCACCCTACATTATAACTGCTACATGATGAATATCATCTGACACAGTTATCATTGTCGGTCCATTGCCTACGAGCTTTTCACATATTGATCTTTGCTAAGTTACTTTCATTGCTACGGCTGTTACAATCACTATAAAACTGCTATTGTTACTTTTGCCACTATTACTGTTACTTCCATATTACTTTGCTACTAAACACTTTGCTGCAGGTATTAAGTCTTTCAGGTGTGGTTGAATTGACAACTCAGCTACTAATACTCGTGAATATTCTTTGGCTCCCCTTGTGTCGAATCAATAAATTTGGGTTGAATACTCTACCCTTGGAAACTGTTGCGATCCCCTATACATGTGGGTTATCACACGCTGCACTACATGTCCAAAAGCTATGTCACGACTCAATCCTCATGGTTTATATATGCCTTTACCTATACCTAGTGTTCCATGGGAAGATATATCTATGGACTTTGTATTGGGTTTACCTCGAACAAAGAAGGGGAGGGATAGCATATTTGTTGTTGTGGATAGGTTCTCGAAAATGGCACACTTTATACCATGTCATTAGAGCGATGATGATGCTATTGTTGCTGCTTTGTTCTTTTGTGAAATTATTCACTTGCATGGTGCACCAAATACTATTGTTTTGGATCGTGATACTAAATTTCTTGGCCACTTTTGGAGAAGTTTATGGGATAAGTTGGGGACTAAACTGCTTTTTAGTACTACTTGTCACCCCAAACTGATGGATATACTAAAGTACTGAATAAAACATTGTCTACTATGCTTAGGGTTGTTTTGCAGAATAACAAGAAATGTGGGAAGAATGCTTGCCTCATATTGATTTTGCTTATAATTGTTCGATGCATTCTACTACTAAGATGTGCCCTTTGCAAATTGTATATGGTTTCCTACATCGTGCACCGATTGATTTGTTGCCTCTTCCATCTTCAGAGAAGGTTAATTTTGATGTTGAACAACATGCTGAATTGATCTTAAAAATGCATGAGTTAACTAAGGAAAACATTGAGCATATGAATGCTAAATATAAACTTGCTGGAGATAAAGGTAGAAAACATGTTGTCTTTGCACCTGGCGATCATGTTCGGTTACATTTGCGTAAGGATAGGTTTCCTAATTTGCGCAAATCAAATCTAATGCCACGTGTTGGTGGTTCTTTTAAGGTGTTAGAGAAAATAAATGATATGCATATAAACTTGAGCTGCCTACAGATTTTGGGGTCAGTCCCACTTTAAAATCGCATATTTGAAGCCTTATTTGGGTGAGTAAGATGAGCTTCCGTCGAGGATGACTTCGTTTCAAGAAGGGGAGGATGATGAGGACATCAATACCATTGTTACACCCACAACCCCTGCTGCTATACATACTGGACAAATTATTAGAGCTCGCCCATGCCAATTAAATTATCAGGTACTTTCGTTTCTTGGTAATGATTCTAATGTTCATGGGAATATGATGCTTCCTAAATTGGATACATTTGTCTAGCTAAGAAAAGAAGGGCCTATCTTGGACAAGAAGGAAATGGAGGAAGATCGAGCATGGAGATGATGGCATGCGCAAGAGGAACAAAAACGGAGTTACAAGTGATGATTTCAACACTTTGAAGCCACCATAAGTAGTGCTTGAAGCCTTGGACAAAATATACAAGATGCCACTTCATAAATTTCATCCAAAGGCTATTATAGGTGCTGCGTCACCTTATTATTGGGCCAGACCCATGTAATTTTGGAATACTGAAGTATAGGTTGTTTTTAGAGTCCATATGTGTGGGGAAAATGGAGTTAGGGTTGGTTTCAGACCCCCTCCTCCAAGGGACCACGACCCCCCCTCTTCCTCCATATATACAGCCCTTAGGGCGTCCTTTAGACTTTGGGTTTTGTTTCGATTAAAAGTTCACCATAGGTGCAACTTCGTGTACTTTGTTTGTGTTCAACGACCAGAACAAGTCATCACAGAACTCCACTTTCATCAATAAAGTTTTCCTCTTATATTCGCAATATCCAGATTGCAATCTCTGTTTCTTGCTTGTTCTTCGTTTGCTCGCAGGAAATAGACCCTCGTGGTCAGGTTGATCGTGCTCCAGTGTGATCAATAACCCCTCGGAAGTTGGTTTAGCGATTTCTAAGGCGGGACGTCTTTGCACGTGTGTAGTCGGATCATCAAAGTTGACACCCACATAAACTATAGCTATCTCATCAAAACATCGGGACACCTTCAGCTCTATCATGAATAAACCTTACATGCGATAAGATGCTTAAATAAGCAAACATGCAATAAGTCATTTGACACTGAATCATCACCAAGATGAGAGGTCATATCAAAATGATTAAACATTGGTTCTTTTGCATCAACAGTTAATTCAATGGGTGCACTTAAAATTGTTGGCATTTCTGCTGTTCGATCACATGACACATTCATGACAGTAACACGATTCTCTAAAATAGGCGGTGTGCTCAAATTAACAGGTAACTCAACACATGATGTATTCAAGTTAACTAGGCATGCATCATTCTCATGTAAAGTTATATCATCAATACATTTAATGTTACCTTGTCACAAAGACGTAGCTAATGTAGGTACAAACGATGAAAACGTACCATACACTTGAGATGATGTCGCGCTCACAACCTGAGGTGTGTCTGCTCTACTAGGGGTAACGGTGGAGGAACCAGTCGATGGTAGTGTGCATGAACTGGAATAGTAGTTGTTGTAGTCACCCACTGCATCCTCCTATATTTGTCTCTCAAAGGTACAAGCGCAAACATACATACCAGTAATGCAACAAGGAATATACTGAAATCTTGCGCGAATATCATGGTTCAAACCACCAAAAATATATACATTGTATCTTCCGTAGATTCTTCTATGTCACAATGATGCATATAAGATTTGAACTCTTGGTAGTAAGCATGAACACTGTTACTGCTTTGTTTTAATTGTTCCAGTTTATGAAGCAATTCATGACGATAGTAAGGGGGAAAATTGTTGTATCATTACAACTTTCAAATCTTTCCAAGTTGTGGGTTGGTTATCAATATTTTTCTTACAATGTACACTCCACCGTACAGAAGAAATACCAGTAAATGCTCAAGTGGCAGATCATACTCTCTCAAGTTCAGAAAAATCATGGTGACTAAAAACTTGCTGTACTTCAATCCCCCAAGCTAGATAAATAGCAGGATTAAATCTACCCTCAAATTACGGTAAAGAGATAACCTGACCATGTGCTTGTGTGTGTTCTCCCACTTCTCGTGATGGTGAAGATGTATCCGTCATCAAAGAACTTCTATCTCTGAAACCTGTCATCATTAGTAGAAACAAGAAACAAAATTCGAGAATAATGTTCCTATGAACTACTAGGATGTGGTGGTAAAGCGCTCACACTAAAGCAAATACAATATCTTACAAGTTCTTACCATGCAGCAGGTGGTGACAGACAACCAACAGTGTCAAATAACTCCAAAGATTGAGTAAGTGATTGCCAGGGGAACGTACATATACACGGTGTAGAAATATGTGGAGCTTGGAAGGCTTAATATTTAGTAGCAAAAGATTATCAATAATCAATTCAGAGATGCAATGTTGAATAAACGCTCAACGATGGTACTGTGCTGGTCCTAGGCTAGACCGGAACACTAATGAGGTCATGACGTAGCACAACTAGCATTAATAAACGATATGAAGTAGCTTTGGATAGCAAGATATAATCACAATGGCAGTAAAGATAATGATGAGAAACAAGTGCCAAGCAGGATATACCAACAACTCTCTCTCCAACTTTCCTCTAGAAAAGTTTGTGGCAATTTTCTGGTAATTTTTCTACACAATGCTATTGACTCAAGCTTTCCAATGAAAAATGAATCATTCAATTCATAATTGATATGAAGAGTAAAAAATTCTAAAACTGGCCTAAAAACTGGAATAAGCTGTGTTCGCATACTTCAGAGGGCAAAAGTCCTACTTTGAAGCTGATTTTGAGGTGCCAAATATTGAAATTTCTTCTGCAGCTATTCAGATGCGACTAGTCGCTAGCTTTAATTTGAATACTCGTGGAGCCAAAACGGACATCCTATGAGGAAGATATGTCTATTTTACTGAATAGTGCGCAAAACAGACTCGAATATGAGTTCAGGTACGAGATTGAGTTTAGATAGATTCGAATTTTTTTTTCTTGTCTTTTTTCGCACACTTTTTTCTATTTCTTTCTCTCCTTTTTTTCCTTAACTTTTTTTTACTCTTTTCTCTTTTGTTTCTCTGTCTTTTTTCTCTCTCCCTCTTTCCAAGACAAAATAGATAAGATGCAGATTGGATCAAACAAATATGTGAACGGCCTCAACTATGATTTTGACAATGAACGATGGGTAGAACGTGGTAGAAATTAATGGATGGGGTGGTGGACAGCGGAAGGGATAATGATGCAGTGGCGGCATGACTAATGTGACAGAACTCGAAACTCTAAACGAAGTAAACACTAAGACCAGCAACTCGACACGACAGTGTAATCGAAAATTCAACTATGCGAGCAATGAAAAGAAAATTGCAAAGGCTCAGACTAGCTTGGACGAGTATGAACATATCTTAATTTTTTATGGCTTTTTCTGGTATAATAGGTAAGAAAATAAAACTAATCTAGGTATAACTGGAAATTCTCACCGAGCAACCTGAAAACTAATACCACTTGATAGAGGCGAGGGTCCCGATCTTTCGATTAGATGATAACTATCGATTTGGTGGAGCCGACTTTGGCGATCCGACTACAAACGTACACGACGTTGCGCCTTTAGGAACCGCTAAACCAATCTCCTGAGGTTACTGACGATGTTGGAAGCACGAGCAGCACGACCATGAAGGTCTATTCATGCACGCAATCGAAGAACAAGCAAGAATAGGATAATGCAATCTGAATATTACGAATATAGATCAAGTATTGATAAAGGTGTGGATCCGAAAGCGCTCTTGGTCTGGTCGTTGAACATAAACGAAGTACACGAACTTGCAATGGCTAACTTTTAACTAAACAAATCCCAATCGAAAAAGCTACTAGATTGATCTACGTATAAAGGAGCAAGGGTTGGCAGCCAAGGAGGTGGGAGGACGTCCAAAGGGCAGCCTAAAACTAACCCTAGGTCATACAAGGCCAATGGTCTCAAGTGGAGGTGATGTAGCACCTTTGTACTTGTAGTTTGACTCGGATTCTGTTGCAGCGTCAGATTGTTTCGTCAACATCTCAACACTCCAGACGAATTTGAAGGTGAATCCGATTTGGTTGGAAAGATCATGAAATGTACTTTCCAACAAAAAAAGAATCACCCAATTTGGAGTCCAGATGAAAGAGATACTGTTGTTTTGAATCAGGTATGTTTGTGGTAGTCCGAATCTGAGTCCAAAACATGAGAGACTTGGACTCTATCTTCTCTTGGCCTAAAAGTGATGTGAGAGGACTTTTTGAAAAGCACCTAAACTTCTCTTTTCCCTTATCTTCATATGTGGATTGTACAAATGTCCCATACACCTGCAATTAGACATGTCACAGAAGCCTGTGAAGTATTTTTGTCGTAGATAACATAAATAAATTATTGCATAGTTTGCATTAGAAATCACCTCACAAATATGCATGTATGCAATATTTTTGGTCATATCCAATGTAGTCATGTCCTCATCAAAGTCCTCAGGATTTTAAAACATCATGTTGCATTTTGTTGCTCCTGTAACTTTGTGCATGATTGTCCTATGGAGATGATTTATATATGAAAATTGTTGCACTCTTCGTGTTCTACATGATGGAGGCTATTGCATGCATAATAGAGTCCATCTTCACATCATAATATCTTTCACAAAAGTGCATCCTGATGTTAAGTGCAGAAAAGTGCATATGATCCCTTCGTGTGATTTGCTCTATGTGATGTGTAATTTTATGTCATGCCCTTGGTTCCCATATAAAGTTCCTGTGGCATGTCCCTATTTTGCTCTCAATTTGCCATCATGATAAAACTATCATCCTGTTAACAATTGATAACCCACAAGTATAGGGGATCACAACAGTTTTTGAGGGTGGAGTATTCAACCCAAATTTATTGATTCGACACAAGGGGAGCCAAAGAATATTCTTAAGTATTAGCAGCTGAGTTGTGAGTTCAACCACACTTGGAAACTTAATATCTGCAGCAAAGTGTTTAGTAACAAAGTAATATGATAGTAGTGATAACGGTAACAAAAGGTAACAATAGTAAAAGTAATGTTTTTGGTATTTTGTAGTGATGATAGCAATAGCAACGGGAAAGTAAATAAGCGAACAACAATATATGGAAATCTCGCAGGCAATGGATCGGTGATAGAGAATTATGCCGGATGCGGTTCATCATGTAACAGTCATAACCTAGGGTGACACAGAAGTAGCTCCAGTTCATTGATATAATGTAGGCATGTATTCCGAATATAGTCATACGTGCTTATGGAAAAGAACTTGCATGACATCTTTTGTCCTACCCTCCCGTGGCAGCGGGGTCCTTACGGAAACTAAGGGATATTAAGGCCTCCTTTTAATAGAGAACCGGAACAAAGCATTAACATATAGTCAATACATGAACTCCTGAAACTACGGTCATCACCGGTAAGTATCTCGATTATTGTCACTTTGGGCTTAACGGATCATAACACATAATAGGTGACTATAGACTTGCAAGATAGGATCAAGAACACTCATATATTTATCAAAACATAATAGGTTTAGATCTGAAATCATGGCACTCGGGCCCTAGTGACAAGCCTTAAGCTTAGCAAAGTCATAGCAACATCAATATCAGAACATAGTGGATACTAGGGATCAAACCCTAACAAAACTAACTCGATTACATGATAGATCCCATCCAACCCATCACCGTCCAGCAAGCCTACGATGGAATTACTCACGCACGGCGGTGAGGATCATGAAATTGGTGATGGAGAGTGGTTGATGATGACGATGGCGATGGATTCCCCTCTTCAAAGCCCCGAACGGACTCCAGATCAGCCCTCCCGAGAGGTTTTAGGGCTTGGCGGTGGCTCCGTATGGTAAAACACGATGATTTCTTCTCTCTGATTTTTTCCTCCCCAAAACTCAATATATGGAGGTGGAGTTGGAGTCAGAGAGGCAACAGGGGGCTCACGAGGTAGGGGGCGCGCCCTAGGGGGGCAGGCGCTCCCCCCACCCTCGTGGCAAGGTGGTGGGCCCTCTGGCCTTCATCTTTTGCAGGTATTTTTCTTATTTTCTGAAAAGTGGCTCCGTGAAGTTTCAGGTCATTCTGAGAACGTTTGCTCCTGCACATAAATAACACCATGGTAATTCTGCTGAAAATAGCATCAGTCCGGGTTAGTTCCATTCAAATCATGCAAGTTAGAGTCCAAAACAAGGGCAAAAGTGTTTGGAAAAGTAGATACGTTGGAGACGTATCAACTCCCCCAAGCTTAAACCTTTGCTTGTCCTCAAGCAATTCAGTTGATAAACTGAAAGTGATAAAGAAAAACTTTTACAAACTCTGTTTGCTCTTGTTGTTGTAAATATGTAAAGCCAGCATTCAAGTTTTCAGCAAAGATTATAACTAACCACATTCGCAATAACGCATAGATCTCAAGTTTACTCATATCAATAGCATAATCAACTAGCGAGCCATAAGAATAAATCTTGGATGACAACACTTTCTCAAAACAATCATAATATGATATAACAAGGTGGTATCTCGCTAGCCCTTTCTGAGACCGCAAAACATAAATGCAGAGCACCTTTAAAGACCAAGGACTGACTGGACATTGTAATTCATGGTAAAAGAGATCTAGTCAAGTCATACTCAATGTAAACTAATAGTAATGAATGCAAATGACAACAGTGCTCTCCAACTAGTGATTTTTAACAAGAGGATGATGACTCATCATAAAAGTAAATAGATAGGCCCTTCACAGAGGGAAGCAGGGATTTGTAGAGGTGCCAGAGCTCGGTTTTGAAACAGAGGTGAGTAATATTTTGAGCGGTATACTTTCATTGTCAACATAACAACCAAGAGATGGCGATATCTTCCATGCTACACACATTATAGGCGGTTCCCAAACAGAATGATAAAGTTTATACTCCCCCTTCCACCAACAAGCATCAATCCATGGCTTGCTCGAAACAACGGGTGCCTCCAACTAACAAGAGTCCCAAGGGGAGTTTTGTTTGCAATTATTTTGATTTAGTTTGCATAAAGCATGGGACTGGGCATCCCGGTGACCAGCCATTTATCTCGTGAGTGAGGAGCGGAGTCCACTCCCCTTGAGAATAACCCGCCTAACATGGAAGATACAAACAGCCCTAGTTGATACATGAGCTATTCGAGAATACAAAACATGATATTTATTTGAAGGTTTAGAGTTTGGCACATACAAATTTACTTGGAACGATAGGTAGATATCGTATATAGGTAGGTATAGTGGACTCATGTGGAATAACTTTGGGGTTTAAGGGATTTGTATGCACAAGCAGTATTCCCTCTTAGTACAGGTGAAGGCTAGCAAAAGACTAGGAAGCGACCAGCTAGAGAGCGACAACAGTCATGAACATGCATTAAAATTAATCAACACCGAATGCAAGCATGAGTAGGATATAATCTACCATGAACATAAATATCGTGAAGGCTATGTAGATTTTGTTTCAACTACATGCGTGAACATGTGCCAAGTCAAGTCACTTAAATCATTCAGAGGAGGATACCACCCTATCATACCACATCATAACCATTTTAATAGCATGTTGGCACGCAAGGTAAACCATTATAACTCATAGCTAATCAAGCATGGCACAAGAAACTATAATCTCTAGTTGTCATTGCAAACATGTTTATTCATAATAGGCTGAATTAGGAACGATGAACTAATCATATTTACAAAAACAAAAGAGGTCGAGTTCATACCAGCTTTTCTCATCTCAGCCAGTCCATCACATATCGTCATAATTGCCTTTCACTTGCACGACCGAACTATGTGAATAATAATAATAGTGCACGTGCATTGGACTAAGCTGGAATCTGCAAGCATTCAATAAATAGGAGAAGACAAGGCAATATGGGCTCTTTTGTCAGATAAACAATAATGCATATAAGAGCCACTTCAACAATTTAATTATGGTCTTCTCCTATCGACCCAAAGAAAAGAAAAGAAATAAAACTATTTACATGGGAAAGCTCCCAACAAGCAAAAGAAGAATAGGAAATGTTTTTGGGTTTTCTTTTTAATTACTACTAAAAGCATGGAAAGTAAACTAATTAAAAGCTACAAGTAATTTTTTGGTTTTTCTTAAGGTTTATTAAACACACAAGAAGAAAGCATAAAAAGGAAAATAAACTAGCATGGATGATACAATGAAAAAGTATGAGCATCGACATCTAGCAATGAGTGTGTGAACATAAATGTAATGTTGGTGGGAAATACGTACTCCCCCAAGCTTAGGCTTTTGGCCTAAGTTGGTCTATGGCCACGGCTGGGCTGGCGGATATCCATAATAGTAGCTAGGGTCGTACTGTGAGGAAGAAGAGGAAGACTCAGCTTGCCACTGGCTGAAAATCATCTCCGGATCCCGCTGGTAATTAGACTGTCATGAAGGATCAATTTGTGGTTTCGGCTCTGGCTCCTCAGCTGGTGCAGGGTTCCGGTAGGCGTGAATAGCCTTCAATGGAACAAGGTATGTGCCTACAGACAAATCAAACAAAGAAGGAGTAGGCAGGGTAATAGTCTCAGGATGATGTTTGTTAAAGAACAATTGATATTTAAGTTCTCCTTCCCTATTCTTAACAATAAAATCATGTGCCACCATACTTTTATAATCTAAATAAACACAAGGCAGCACTTTTTCTTCCTTCTCGGAATGCCTAATAGGTATGTTAAAGTGTGCAGCTAGGCGTGAGGCATAGATGCCTCCAAAGATGGGGCCCTTGGTACGGTTCATGCTTAACCGTTTAGCAATAATGCCGCCCATACTAAAAGTGTTATCACCGTATAAACCTTGGAGCAAAATAATAATATCAGGGATACTAAGGTTTCCACAGTTTCCGCGACCAATTAAGCAACGACTAGCAAATAATGCAAAGTAACATAAAACAAGAAAATGTATGCTAGTGATTCGTGCATCAGAAACCTTCCTTGTTTCCCCTACAGTGATAGTATCAATAAAACCCTCCACGTCATCACGATCTGGTTCTTCTGTCTTGCCCTCAAAAGGGACTAGACAAATCCGACAAAAATCATAAAGTGACATCTCCTTATGCTCATCATATAAATGAAACTCCACCGTAGGTGGTGAGTTCCTAGAATGAAAATGAAAGTTTTGCACAAAGGTATTTGTGAGTAAGAGATACTGATCGCATTGGTCGTGGAGGAAAGCGGTGAGGCCTGCATTATGAGCTAATTCATGAAAATCTTCATAAATCCCGGCGGCTCTCAAGAAATCCTCGGAAGGCCATTCACACGCCCGAACCTCCGCGGTGCGAGGCAGATTATACTTAGGCTTGGGTGCCTTTTCCTTCGAGCTTTGGCTCGATGAGCCCCTCAAAAGTCTCCTCATCATTTTCTGAAAAATTCTGAAATTTTTTAGTAACTTCAAAATAAAAGTAAACCAAACTCAATAATATTGATAGCAACTACTCCTACAAGTGCCTAGGGCCTATATCATGCATCAAAACTACTTGGAACCATATAAATTTGACATGCAAGCTCAAGAACAGGGTCACCTAAGCAACACAAATTTGCAATGAATAAAGCACTAGAACAAAAACTAATTGGACCAATGGAGGAGTCACATACCAAGGAACAATCTCCCCAAGCAGTTTTGTGAGAGGTGCTTTGAGCAAGGAGATCGAAAATGGCAGCAAAACGAGCTTAGACTCGGGTTGAGCTGGTTATTCGTATTTGTGGGAGGAAGATGAAGTGTGTGGGTGCAGGAATAAGTGGAGGAGGGCCACCGTGGGCCCACGAGGCAGGGGGCGCGCCCTCCACCCTCGTGGGCAGGTGGTTGACCCCCCTGGTGTGTTCTCAGTTCCATAAATCCTCAAATATTCTAGAAAAAAATCATATTTAAATTTCAGGGCATTTGGACAACTTTTATTTTCGAGGTATTTTTATATTGCACAGATAATCAGATAACAGACAGAAAAATATTTGTTTTTATTTATTTAATATAAATAACAGAAACTAAAAGTGGGGTACAGAAGGTTGTCCCTTCTAGTTTCATCCATCTCATGATCATCAAAAGGAATCCACTAACAAGGTTGATCAAGTCTTGTTAACGAACTCATTTTGAATAACATGGAACCGAAGAAATTTTGAATAACACTATGTTACCTCAACGAGGATATGCACATCCCCAATAATAAGAATATCATATTTCTTCTTAACAGTAGGAAGAGAAAATTCAAAACCTCCAAATATAATCGATGGAAATTTTCGATACTATGAACTTGAGGTTTTTTCCTCGGAAAGTGTACCGTACGATCATTACCATTAACATGAAAAGTGATATTGCCTTTAGTGCAATCAATAATAGCCCCTATAGTATTCAAAAAGGGTCTTCCAAGAATAATAGGCATACTATCGTCCTCGGGAATATCAAGAATAACAAAGTCCGTTAAAATAGTAACATTTGCAACTACAACAGGCACATCCTCACAAATACCGACAGGTATAGCAGTTGATTTATCAGCCATTTGCAAAGATATTTCAGTAGGTGTCAACTTATTAAAATCAAGTCTACGATATAAAGAGAGAGGCATAACACTAACACCGGCTCCAAGATCACATAAAGCAATTTTAACATAGTTTCCTTTAATAGACCATGGTATAGTGGGTACTCCTAGATCTCCAAGTTTCTTTGGTATTCCACCCTTAAAAGTATAATTAGCAAGCATGATGGAAATTTCAGCTTCCAGTATCTATCTTTTATTTGTAATAATATCTTTCATGTACTTAGCATAAGGATTGGTTTTAAGCATATCAGTTAATCGCATACGCAAAAAGATAGGTCTAATCATTTCAGCAAAGTGCTCAAAATCCTCATCATCCTTTTTCTTGGATGGTTTGGGAGGAAAAGGCATGGGTTTCTGAACCCAAGGCTCTCTTTCCTTACCGTGTTTCCTAGCAACAAAGTCTTTCTTATCGTAACGTTGATTCTTTGATTGTGGGTTATCAAGATCAGCAGCAGGTTCAATTTCTATATCATTATCATTACTAGGTTGAGCATCATCATGAACATTATCATTAGTTTCAGGTTCATTACCAGATTGTGTTTCAGCATCAGAAATAGAAATATCATTTGGATTCTCAGGTGTTTCAACAATAGGATCACTAGAAGCATGTAAAGTCTTATCATTTTTATTTTTCTTCTTTTTAAACGAACTAGGTGCATCTATATTATTTCTCTGAGAATCTTGCTCAATTCTCTTAGGATGGCCTTCAGGATACAAAGGTTCCTGAGTCATTCTACCAGTTCTAGTAGCCACTCTAACAACATTATCATTATCTTTACTATTCAATTCATTGAGCAAATCATTTTGAGCTTTAAGTACTTGTTCTACTTGAGTGGTAACCATAGAAGCATGTTTACTAATAAGTTTAAGTTCACCTTTAACATTAGCCATATAATCACCCAAGTGTTCAAGCATATTTGAATTGTGTTTCAATTGTCTACCAAAATAAGCATTGAAGTCTTCTTGCTTAGCCATAAATTTATCAAACTCATCTAAGCATGGGCTAGCAAATTTAGTAAATAGGATTACAGCTTTATCATATCTATAGAGAGAATTTACCTTTACTACCTGTGTCGGGTTATCAAGACCATGAGTTTCTTCAATAGGTAATGGATTAAGATTATATGTTCCTTCAATAGGCGGTAAACTAACACCATGTATTTCTTCAATAGGAGGTAAATTCTTAACATCTTCAGCTTTAATACCTTTTTCTTTCATAGATTTCTTTGCCTCTTGCATATCTTCAGGACTGAGAAATAGAATACCCCTCTTCTTCGGAGTTGGCTCAGGAATTGGCTCCGGAGGTGTCCAATTATTTTCATTTGTCAACATATTATTCAATAAAATTTCAGCTTCATCCGGTGTTCTTTCCCTGAAAACAGAACCAGCACAACTATCTAGGTAATCTCTGGGGGCATCGGTTAGTCCATTATAAAAGATATCAAGTATTTCATTTTTCTTAAGAGGATGATAAGGCAAAGCATTAAGTAATTGGAGAAGCCTCCCCAAGCTTGCGGGAGACTCTCTTCTTCAATTTGCACAAAATTATATATATCCCTTAAATCAGCTTGTTTCTTATGAGCAGGGAAATATTTAGCAGAGAAGTAATAAATCATATCCTCGGGACTACACACACAACCAGGATCAAGAGAATTAAACCATATCTTAGCATCACCCTTTAATGAGAACGGAAATATTTGAAGGATATAAAAGTAACGAGTTCTCTCATCTTTAGTGAACAGGGTGGCTATATCATTCAACTTAGTAAGATGTGCCACAACAGCTTCAGATCCATAACCATGAAAAGGATCAGATTCAACCAAAGTAATTATATCAGGATCAACAGAGAATTCATAATCCTTATTAGTAACAAAGATAGGTGAAGTAGCAAAAGCAGGGTCAGGTTTCATTCTAGCATTTAAAGATTGCTTACTCCATTTAGCTAATAATCTTTTGAGTTCAGTTCTATTTTGGCACGCTAAAATAGCTAAAGAAGCTTCTTGATCAAAGACATAACCCTTAGGAATAACAAGTGATTCTTCATCATCACTATCATCAAATTCAATATTTTCAATCTCTCTAGCCCTAGCAAGTTGTTCATCAAGAAAATCAGTAAGTGGCACAGTAGTATCAGGCATAGAGGTAGTTTCATCATAAGTGTCATGCATAGCAGAAGTGGCATCATCAATAAAATGCAACATATCAGAACGAATAGCAGAAGCAGGTGTAGGTGTCGCAAGCTTACTTAAAACAGAAGGTGAATCAAGTGTAGAGCTAGATGGCAGTTCCTTACCTCCCCTCATAGTTGAGGGATAGATCTTTGTTTTTGGATCTCTCAAGTTCTTCATAATGATAAGTAGATATATATCCCAAGTGACTCAAAGAATAGAGCTATGCTCCCCAGCAACGGCGCCAGAATATAGTCTTGATAACCCACAAGTATAGGGGATCGCAACAGTTTTCGAGGGTAGAGTATTCAGCCCAAATTTATTGATTCGACACAAGGGGAGCCAAAGAATATTCTCAAGTATTAGCAGTTGAGTTGTCAGTTCAACCACACCTGGAAACTTAATATCTGTAGCAAAGTGTTTAGTGGCAAAGTAATATGATAGTAGTGATAATGGTAACAAAAGGTAACAATAGTAAAAGTAATGTTTTTGGTATTTTGTAGTGATGATAGGAATAGCAACGGGAAAGTAAATAAGCGAAGAACAATATATGGAAAGCTCGTAGGCAATGGATCGGTGATAGAGAATTATGCCGGATGCGGTTCATCATGTAACAGTCATAACCTAGGGTGACACAGAACTAGCTCCAGTTCATTGATATAATGTAGGCATGTATTCCGAATATAGTCATACGTGCTTATGGAAAAGAACCTGCATGACATCTTTTGTCCTACCCTCCCATGGCAGCGGGGTACTTACGTAAACTAAGGGATATTAAGGCCTCCTTTTAATAGAGAACCAGAACAATGCATTAACATATAGTGAATACATGAACTCCTCAAACTACGGTCATCACCGGTAAGTATCCCGATTATTGTCACTTCGGGGTTAACGGATCATAACACATAATAGGTGACTATAGACTTGCAAGATAGGATCAAGAACACTCATATATTGATGAAAACATAATAGGTTCAGATCTAAAATCATGGCACTCGGGCCCTAGTGACAGGCATTAAGCATAGCAAAGTCATAGAAACATCAATATCAGAACATAGTGGATACTAGGGATCAAACCCTAACAAAACTAACTCGATTACATGATAGTTCCCATCCAACCCATCACCATCCAGCAAGCCTACGATGGAATTACTCACGCACAATGGTGAGAATCATGAAATTGGTGATGGAGGATGGTTGATGATGACGATGGCGACGGATTCCCCTCTCCGGAGCCCCGAACGGACTCCAGATCAGCCCTCCCGAGAGGTTTTAGGGCTTGGCGGCGGCTCCGTATCGTAAAACATGATGATTTCTTCTCTCTAATTTTTCCTCCCCAAAACTCAATATATGGAGGTGGAGTTGGAGTCGGAGAGGCAACAGGGGGCCCACGAGGTAGGGGGGCGTGCCCCCCACCCTCGTGGCAAGGTGGTGGGCCCCCTGGCCTTCATCTTTTGCAGGTATTTTTCTTATTTTCTGAAAAGTGGCTCCGTGAAGTTTCAGGTCATTCCGAGAATGTTTGCTCCTGCACATAAATAACACCATGGTAATTCTGGTAAAAACAGCGTCCGTCCGGGTTAGTTCCATTAAAATCATGCAAGTTAGAGTCCAAAACAGGGGAAAAAGTGTTTGGAAAAGTAGATACGTTGGAGACGTATCAACAACATGTTCCATTTTGCAAAAATCATAGTAATTAATTGTGAAGCCCCAAGGCCGATGCTCCAAACGCCTTCCATTTATTTCTGTTGTCATCGTGTGTTTTATTTGTTTGTTGCATTCATCATGTCATCTCTTGCATAGCATCATGTCATCATGCCATCATATCATTAATTTTATAACTCTTTTAAATAAATTGTATGGATCCTTGATCCATTTAAATCGAGGGAAGGGTGACTTCTGTTTATAACTTATCCTCCCAATATTAGGGAGCTATTATAAAATATTCCATTGATTTGGAATTAACCATAACACACTTGCAAAATATTCCATGCCTTTGTTATCTCAATTCTTGGTCTCCAACCTTGCCCATAAACTCTTTCATCACTTTCCGGAGCTCCACCAAAAATCTCAACATTTTTGGACCTTCCTTTTACCAAGTCCTAGTTCAAACCCATTTAAATTAAATTCAAATGAGTTTGAATTCATATCTTTCGATCTTGCCACTTCTAATTTTCTCAGACCAAGCGTGTTTTTGTGAGTCCAAGAAAATTATCCCCATTCCCAAATTCTTTCTCTCTTTTTCTTTCTTTGCTATTTACAATTTTTGGTAAATAAAATAGAAATGGGAGAGAGAAGCCTAACTGGCCACTTGGGCCTCCCACCAAGCGAGCCCAGCTGGGCCTGCCAACCTCCCGTGCTAGCCCACCTAGGCCATCTGCAGCCCAGCACGCACCCCTCCGAACCCTAGCTAACCTAGGCCGATCCCCTTCACCCCTCTCCCTCTCGTTCCCCACTCCGTCGCCACCCGCTCGACCTCGTCCCCCTCCCAATTTCCTCTCCTCTCGATCCCCCTCCCTTCTCCTCGTCCCACGCCTCGTCGTCGCTCAAGCCCCGCCGCGGTGCCCTGCATCGGCGGAGCCCTACACCAAGACCTCCCCTGCCTCGTCCTGTCTAGGGCGAGGAGGACGACCCGCATAACCTCCTCCCGTGCTCGATGCTGCGGGCGTACCAAAGGTTGCCTCCCATGACCGACGTTGCCCGCTGCCACTTCGTCCGCCGACCCCGGCTCCAGCCATCGCGCATCGCCTCTACCTCCGGTGGCCGTGGCGCCTCTGCTGCATGCATCCCCATGGAGCTCCGCCGCCCATTATCTCGTCTGCAGCCCTCTCCCGCAACAGAGCCCGCCATACTGCCATCCTGCACCGCCTGTTCCTTGAACATCTGGTCCATCGGCAACCTCTGCACCATCGTGAGGCTCTTCTTGTGAGCACCTCCTTCTAATCCCCTGCGGGCCCTCGTCGCGACCCTGCCTCCACTAGCAGCCTCCTATTGCCTGTCGTCTCCATGGCCTTGAGGAGCCGCCCAAGCTACCGGTTATTTTGGCCCTTACACATCATTATTGACCCGAGGAGACTAACACCGCAAGTCCAAGGACGATCCCCGAAGATTTTGGACGCGTCAAGTTCCTCTCGAAAGTACGTCTACATGATGATCTGCCATGTACCGTAGCACCAAAGACCTTGGATACGCCAAGGTTGAGTATGCCTGGAAATGCAACAAGTACCTCTACCGACGCTCGAATGACTACAAGGTGTTGCGCCAAGTACCACCACCATTGACTGCGAAGGGCTTGGAGTCATCAATTGCCTCTCCGAACAAACGTGAACGACTACCGTCGCCAAGACCAGGCTGCCAAGTACCCCGACGTTCGTCCCCATGATCCACCCCATCACCGAGAACGACTACATGACGACCCTAGATATGGAACAAAAAACGCCAAGTACCCCTTCGAGTTGTCAAGACCGGCAAGTTCAAAGAACCCTAGTACCATGACAATAGACGCATAGTACCACTACCTTTGACGTGTACAACTACCGTCGCCCTGAAGATCTTGGATTCATCAAGTCCCTCTCCGAGACGTGTACCACTACTTCCACTACCGCCGTGAGAATGTTTATGTCCTTCTACACCGCATCGAACTCGTTCCGCCCCGAAAATGCACGCTTTGAAGGTATAACCACCGAAACAACGACTCGTGGACGAATGCATATTGTATGAGATGAACCGTATGTTTGCACCATGTCTGAATTGTCACTCGTTTCCATGCCACTAACCCGTGGGAACCCAGTAGTCGGGAGCACCTCACCATATTGCTAAACTCGCTCACGCCATTTCTTTCGCCACCGACATATCAATCGAGTGGTCAGATCATTGGAATTTTGCCGTTGCACCATTCCCGTTATTATCGCCGTGGCACCCTTTCACTCCGTCATGGCGACAAATGATTGATATCATGGTCATGTCATTATTTTCAAAAAATTGTATAAAACTTGTTTATGTCATCCGCATCATGATAACAACATCTAAAATGTTTAAAATTGTTGTTTGCATCTATTGCTAAATATACATACGAGGATTTACCGAAATTGTTAATTGTTATTTCCGAGCTCATTTAAACTTGCTTAATAGTTAATTTACTTATGCTTCACCTCTTTCCATGTTTAACAAAATTTAATATTGTTGAGTAGATTAAACGGGAGAGAACTAAACAATTGATGTGGTGTTTCGGTAATATGCAACCCGTTGCATATTGAGCTCCACTTAACTTATAGTTTTGTTTGTTGCACTTTGCCATGCCATTCCTCATTAAACCAGACATGCATCATATTTGATTGTGCATCATGCCATGGTTATGCTTGTTGGTTTACCATGTTGTTCCCTTCTTTTCAGTTATGCTTCTTCTTAATAGTTCCGGCCACGTTGCGATTGTGAGGATCCGTTTGACTACGTTGGCTCGTCTTGTTCATGGACTCATTCTTCTTCCTAGCGGGATTTCAAGCAAGATGACCATCACCTTGGATGTCACTACTGTCTTTGTTATGCTAGTTGTCTCGATGCTATCGCTATGTCGCGCTACCTACCACTTGTTTATCAAGCCTCCCAAATTGCCATGATTAGCCTCTAACCATTTCACCCTTCCTAGCAAACCGTTGTTTGGCTATGTTACCGCTTTGCTCAGCCCCTCTTATAGTGTTGCTAGTTGCAGGTGCAGTTCCATGTTGTTCCATGTTGGGACATGGATATCATGGGATATCACAATGCCTCTTGTTTAATTAATGCATCTATATACTTGGTAAAGGGTGGAAGGCTCGGCCTTATGACTAGTGTTTTGTTCCACTCTTGCCGCCCTAGTTTCCGTCATACCGATGTTATGTTCCTTGATTTTGTGTCCCTAACACGATGAGGGTTTATGGGCCCCTCTTGATAGTTCCCTTTGAATAAAACTTTTCCAGCAAGGCCCAACATTGGTTTTAACATTTGCTATAATAATACTTGAACCTAATAATTAATTGGCATAGGGCGTCATGAACCCGAGGATTTTCTACATACAGGGGGGCATTGCTGATGGTGTTGGTCCCAAATAGAGCATCGTGCGGGACCGCCCTAGGCAACTTGGGGTATTTGGATCATGTATGCTTCGCTCATCCGGTGTACCCTGAGAATGAGATCGCGCAACTCCTATCAGGCTAGGTCGGTGCATCGGGAGGTCTTGCTGGACTTGTTTTACCATTGTCGAAATGTCTTGTGCACCGGGATTCCGAGTCTAATCGGGGGGTCCCGCGATGGAGGATTGTCTCTGCGGATCGTGAGCTTGTAATGGGCTAAGTTGGAAAACCCATGCAGGGTTTAAACTTTTGAGAGCCGTGCCCGCGGTTATGTGGCACATGGGAATTTGTTAATATCCGGTTGTAGTGGACTTGAAGTAAACTCAATAAAAATACACCAACCACGTGTGTAGCCGTGACTGTCTCTTTTTGGGTATGGTTGAGAAGAGAACATAGTTGGGTTATGTTTGAACGTAACTAATTCAGTATCACTTATTGATCATTACTAGTTTGTGATCGTTTGTGTAGCTTCTCATCTTACTCTTGTACTCGTGAGTTAGCCACCATACTTTGCTTAGTCGCTCCTGCAACCCCACCACCTTACCCCTTCCTTACCCTTTAAGCTTTGCTAGTCTTGATATCCATGGTAATGGGATTGCTGAGTCCTCGTGGCTCACAGATTACTACACCAATAGTTGCAGGTACAGGTAATGCAATGATCATGACGTGAGAGTGATGTTTGCTTGTGTTGGAGTTCTTCTTCTGCTTCTTCTTCGTTCAAGGGATAGGTTCCTAGCCGGCAGCCTGGGCTAGCTGGGTGGATGAAATTTGAGCTTCTGTTTGTGTTTCATCTGTAGTCGGATGTCGTTCTATGTATGATGTATTGATGTATTCTTGTGGCATTGTATGCCTTTTGTATGTATCCCAAATATTATGTAATGGTATGATGTGATGATATCCACCTTGCAAAAGCGTGTCAATATGCGGTTCTATGCTTGGTGGGACCTTTGAGTCCTTTTAGGATAGTGTCGCATATTGGGCGTGACAAGTTGGTATCAGAGCCTCGACCGACCATAGGAGCCCCCTTGATTGATCGCTGGCGTTGTTGAGTCTAGAACAAAACTTTTTGAGCCTTAGGAATATATCTTTCAGAGAGTAGGATTTCTTTTTACTCCTCAACCCCTTCATCGCTCTGGTGAGGACTCCTTATGTAGATGTTTTAACATTCCTATCCCCAACTTTCACATAAAATTTTTAGGATCACGCAAGTATCTTGGAGTCATTCCAATGATTTTGTGACGAGAACATTGTTCTTGGTGCCTCCTGTCATTTAGGGGTTGTGGCAGTGTCCCAGGGAGTTGAGCTCTGATGTGTTGTCATCACAATTTTATCGTTGCAGTTCTGGTATACCTGAGTTTTCGCCGACATCGAAGATCTCTTATATGCAGTTAGTGGTGAGATAACCTCGACGCCACCCAGTACTGGGGCAGGAGTTCGAGAGCATTTCCATAGCTCGTATATTGGATGCTTTTCGAAGGTTGAGGTACACGATTTCTGGAGTTTTATTTGTTATGAGTTGATGGATGGATAAAGTGGAGCATAGGGCTTGCTAGTTGTGTGATATATATTGTGCCTCCCTGTATCCCCAACACCAGATTGCATAACCAGAAAGTTTCGGGAGTTCTTAGGTGGGAATTCAAGTATCACCTAGGATACCTTTTCAACAGACACATGATACGATATGGGATCTATCATATGTTTGTTTCCGGCTTATTCTGCAAGCCAAATCCTTTGTTTTGTTTTGAGTTGTGGTATTCGAGTTGCTTCGAAGTCAAATGTGGATTCCATACCTTTTCTAAATGGTGTTCTCATATTTCTATGTGGATGCTAATCCTTCTTGTTTATCGCGATTGTCATGTCAATTCTTTACCAACCGGTTTGCTTCTTGTCAAGGTGATCCTATCATTTTCCCCAATTCGCAAGATCACCTCTCAGTTTTCCCAACGTTGTTCACTCCATCCGTCCCCAAGTTGCCTTTGTTTTCTCTCCCTCCCACCCTTTTTCTTCAAAGACTCAGAGATATCAAATCAACTATCCATTTTATTCATGATAAGTTTCTTCATTCTTTTCAATCAATGTTCTTACCCGGTGGTTCTAATGAAGATACTCTACAAGTTTATCATTCTTCGTTCTTTCTTCTTCGATGGGCTAAATTCAAGCTTTCGATGTTGATTATGTCCCTTTCAACCTTTCATATGCTTTCTCATGCCGGTGCACCACTTATTTATTCACCTCTCTCTATTCATATCCGGAGTTCTCAAGATATCTCAGAAGATTCGTGTTTCCATTCTTAATCCGTTCAAGCTATTTGGAGATTATTATCTCATTCAAGCAATTCAATCCAATCGGTGCAATCTCTTTCAAGCAATCATTTCAACGGTATTTCTCTTGAGTGGGCCTTAACCCACAGGTCTTTTCCCAGGGTCTTACATGACTCTTCTAATTTATGCAGAGCGATTCCCAAATTCTTTTCAAAAGTGTGACGTAAGAATGAATTGTCATCAGTCATATGTCTTTCTCCAAGATCTTTCACATTCTTTTCATCATTGGTGCAACCTTTTTTATTCTTCATTCCGGAGTGCCTCAATAATTCATGGTTGTGGTTCTCATCGTCATTCTCGGATTTTCAAGACCAAAGAAGCGTTCCTCTTAAATCCTTACCCATTCTTCCAAAGATTCATGGTTCTAGCTTTAGGCCATCCTCTCATAATTGTTTTCGATTGCGAAAATTGTTTTCACCCATTCGGAGCAATTCAGGAGTCTTTTCAGTTTGATTCTTTGAAGCCCATCGTCTCAGAATTATTCGTTCTCGGCTTTTAGCTCTTGTTCTCTGAATCTTACCAGTGCATCGCTAAATTATCCCCTAGTCAGCTCATGATCTCTTCATTCTCTTGTATCTAAATTTCCCCAAGTATCTTCGTTCGTTTCCTAATTCTTCCCAGTGATTTGTGCCTTGCTACATTAATTTTCAATTCTTACGGTGGTTCGTTAAAGATTTCTCTTCCGTCGTTATCATATCAATACATTCGTTGTTTCATAGTCCCACCGGTGGTTCCATCAAGACCTTCTCAAGTTTGTGCTATATCTATCCTTAATCCTTCAAGAAGAATAAGTGGCATGCCAATTCCTTTGCTTGCTATCAATTTAAGGTGATGAACGGTAAGCTTGACGTGATTCTTATCATCGAGGTGATTTAATACCTTATCTCGGAGGCTTGTCAAAATTCCTGGATCAAGTGTTTCATCCTTTTCTTTCGAGAGTCTCAAGCTCTCAATTATATCATGACGAAGATCCATCTAAATTAGTGCAAGGCTTTACCTTGTGTTTTCAACTTCTCTTTCTTTCTATCATCCTTTTTTACCGGAGTTCTTCATGAAGGCTCTACATGGTGCTTCCTCAAGGATTCCTTTCATTCTTAAATTGTTCTTCAAGATTTCTCTCGAAGTTAAGATCCGCCAAGATATACTCTAAAATAAACATGGTGTTCAACACATGTTTTGTTTTGAGGAGTTCAAGCATTCTTCATCTTGCATTCAAGTGCAATTCTTTTACATTATCTTTTGAGGTGGTGTTATGTCATTTTTGACAAATTCTTTCATGTTTCATGATTCAAAAGTTGTCAGGAATGAGATATTTAAACCCATCATTTTCTTCTTGGAGTTATCTTGGTATATATTTCACCTAAAGCCTTCCATTGGGAATGTTGCCATTATGGTGCTTATCTATGATCCAATTTCCGCTTCTCATCTCGATGAATGAGTTTTCATCTCCTTGTTGATCTCAATCCAATTGATTGATTCTGTTAGTGGCTGGTCTTCACCTCATAATTTGGGGATGTTTTCCTTAAGACCATTGGAAATCATATCTTTTGTTGTTGATTTCCAACAACTCCGTTCAACCCTTCATAAGAGTGCTCTCTCAAGTTCAGTTGTGAGAGATGTTAGTTCTCTCATCTCCGTTCTTTTCATTCTATTCTTCGTTCGTTTCAGAGGCATTGTGATGTTTCTCTCTTCAACCCATCATCTTATTTTGTCAAGATCATGTTCTTTTCATCTTATCAAGTCTTGCATCTCTTTTCAACCGGAGTGCTGTTTGAATTTGTTCTTCCTTGTTCCTTGGTTATCTCGTTTCAACCAAAGTGGTTTCAATTCCTTCTTGTCGTCATTCATAGCTTTGCAACCTCCGAGGTTCACATGGTGTTCCTTGTTTCTCTTTTCTACCGGAGTGCTCTCAATTTCGCTCGACTCTATTGTGTTCTTTCTTTCAAAAAAAAATTCAACTTCTCAAGGTTCATTGGTTTCACTCGTTTGTCAAAGAAGCAACTTTGTTTTACCTCTTCCTCTTCCGTTTCTCCCCGGTGCCATCCTTGGATCTCAGGTCGAGATCTCTTGTAAGTGGACGAGAGTTGTGACGCCCCAAGACCAACGCTCCAGACGCCTTCCATTTATTTCTGTTGTCGCTGTGTGTTTTATTTGTTTGTTGCGTTCATCATGTCAACTCTTGCATCGCATCATGTCATCATGCCATCATATCATTAATTTTATAACTCTTTTAAATAAACTGTATGGATCCTTGATCCATTTAAATCGAGGGAAGGGTGACTTCTCTTTATAACTTATCCTCGGAATATTAGGGAGCTATTATAAAATATTCCATTGATTTGGAATTAACCATAACACACTTGCAAAATATTCCATGCCTTTGTTATCTGAATTCTTGGTCTCCAACCTTGCCCATAAACTCTTTCATCACTTTCCGGAGCTCCACCAAAAATCTCAACATTTTCGGACCTTCCTTTTACCAAGTCCTAGTTCAAACCCATTTGAATTAAATTGAAATGAGTTTGAATTCATATCTTTCGATCTTGCCACTTCTAATATTCTCGGACCAAGCATATTTTTGTGAGTCCAAGAAAATTATCCCCGTGCCCAAATTCTTTCTCCAACCCTTTCCTTCTCTCTTTTTCTTTCTTTGCTATTTACTGTATTTGGTAAATAAAAGAGAATGGGAGAGAGAGAATCCTAACTGGCCACTTGGGCCTCCCACCAAGCCAGCCCAGCTGGGCCTCCCAACCTCCTGCGCCGGCCCACCTAGGCAATCCACAGCCCAGCCCGCACCCCTGCAAACCCTAGCTAACCTAGCCCGATCCTCTGCAACCTCTCCCTCTCGTTCCCCACTCCACCGCCACCCGCTCGACCTCGTCCCCCAACCTATTTCCTCTCCTCTCGATCCACTGCCCTTCTCCTCGTCCCGCGCCTCGTCGTCGCTCAAGCCCCGCCACGGCGCCCTGTGTCGCCGGAGCCCCGTGCCAAGACCTCCCTTGCCTCGTCATGTCTAGGGCGAGGAGGACGACCCACATCACCTCCTCCCATGCTCGACACCGTGGGCGCACCAAGGGCGCCTCCCATGACCGTCGTTTCCCGCTGCTGCTTCGACTGCTGACCCCGTCCTCCTTCCGTCGCACATCGCCTCTACCTCCGGTGGCCGTGGCGCCTTGCCGCGTCGCTCAAATCACGCCCGCGCCCACTACTGCATGCATCCCCATGGCGCTCCGCCGCACCTTGTCTCGCCTGCAACCGTCTCCCGCAACAAAGCCCTCCATACCGCCATCCTGCACCGCCTATTTCTTGACCATCTTCTCCATCGGCAACCTCCACACCACTGCGAGGCTCTTCTCACGAGCACCTCCTTCTAATCCCCTATGGGCCCTCGTCGTGACCCTTCCTCCACTAGCAGCCTCCTGCTGCCTGTCGTCTCCATGGCCTTGAGGAGCCGCCCAAGCTGCCGGTAATTTTGGCCCTTGCACATCACCATTGACCCGAGGAGACTAACACCGCAAGTACAAGGACAATCCCCGAAGATTTTGGACGTGCCAAGTTCCTCTCGAAAGTACGTCTACATGATGATCCGCCAAGTACCGTAGCACCGAAGACCTTGGATACGCCAAGGTCGAGTACGCCTGGAGATGCAACAAGTACCTCTACCGACGCCCGAACGACTACAAGGTGTTGCGCCAAGTACCACCACCATCGACTGCGAAGGGCTTGGAGTCATCAATTACATCTCCGAACGAACGTGAACGACTACCGTCACCAAGACCGGACTGCAAAGTACCCCGATGTTCATCCCCATGTTCGACTCCATCGTCGAGAACGACTACATGACGACCGTGGATATGGAACCGAAGAACGCCAAGTACCCCTTCGAGTTGTCAAGACCGGCAAGTTCGAAGACCCCTAGTACCACGACAATCGACGCATAGTACCACTACCTTTGCCGTGTACAACTACCGTCGCCCCGAAGATGTTGGATTCGTCAAGTCCCTCTCCAAGACGTGTACCACTACTTCCACTACCATTGCGAGAAAGTTTACTTTCTTATACACCGCATCCAACTCGTTCTACCCCGAAAATGCACGCTTAGAAGGTATAACTGCCGATACAACGACTCGGGGACGAATGCATGTTGTACGAGATGAACCGTATGTTTGCACCGTGTCAGAATTGTCACTCGTTTCCATGCGACTAACCCATGGGAACCCGGTAGTCGGGAGCACCCCACCATCTTGCTCAACTCACTCACGCCCTTTGCTTCGCCACCAACATATCAATCAAGTGGCCGGATCATCGGAATGTTGCCGTTGCACCATTCCCGTTATTGTCGCCATGGCACCCTTTCATTCCGTCATGGCGACAAGTGCTTCATATCATGTTCATGTCAACATTTTCAAAAGGTTGTATAAAACTTGTTTATGTCATCCGCATCATGATAACAACATCTAAAAGGTTTAAAATTGTTGTTTGCATCTATTGCTAAATATACATATGGGGATTTACCAAAATTGTTGTTTGTTATTTCCGAGCTCATTTAAACTTGCTTAATAGTTAATTTACTTATGCTTCACCTATTGCCATGTTTAACAACATTTAATATTGTTGAGTAGATTAAACGGGAGAGAACTGAACAATTTATGTGGTGTTTCGTCAATATGCAACCCGTTGCATATTGAGCTCCACTTAACTTGTAGTTTTGTTTGTTGCACTTTGCCATGCCATGCCTCATTAAATCGGACATGCATCATATTTCATTGTGCATCATGCCATGTTTATGCTTGTTGGTTTACCATGTTGTTCCCTTCTTTCTGGTTGTGCTTCTTCTTCATAGTTCCGGTGATGTTGCGATTGTGAGGATCCGTTCGACTACGTTGGCTCGTCTTCTTCATGGACTCGTTCTTCTTCCTAGTTGGATTTCAGGCAAGATGACCGTCACCTTGGATCTCACTACTATCTTTGCTATGCTAGTTGTCTCAATGCTATCGCTGTGTAGCGCTACCTACCACTAGTTTATCAAGCCTCCCAAATTGCCATGATTAGCCTCTAACCGTTTCACCCTTCCTAGCAAACCGTTCTTTGGCTATGTTACCGCTTTGCTCCCCTCTTATAGCGTTGCTAGTTGCAGGTGCAGTTGCAGGTTGTTCCATGTTGGGACATGGATATCATGGGATATCACAATACCTCTTATTTAATTAATGCATCTATATACTTGGTAAAGGGTGGAAGACTCGGCCTTATGCCTGGTGTTTTGTTCCACTCTTGCCGCCCTAGTATCCATCATACCGGTGTTATGTTCCTTGATTTTGCGTCCCTAACACGATGAGGGTTTATGGGCCCCTCTTGACAATTTGCTTTGAATAAAACTCTTCTAGCAAGGCCGAACATTGGTTTTAACATTTGCCATAATAATACTTGAACCTAATAATTAATTGGCATAGGGCGTCATGAACCCGAGGATTTTCTACATACAGGGGGGCCAGTGCTGATGGTGTTGGTCCCAAATAGAGCATCGTGCGGGACCGCCCTAGGCAACTTGGGGTATTTGGATCCTGTACGCTTCGCTCATCCGGTGTACCCTGAGAACGAGATCGCGCAGCTCCTATCAGGCTAGGTCGGTGCATCGGGAGGTCTTGCTGGACTTGTTTTACCATTGTCGAAATGTCTTGTGCACCGGGATTCCGAGTCTAATCGGGGGGTCCCGCGATGGAGGATTGTCTCTGCGGATCGTGAGCTTGTAATGGGCTAAGTTGGAAAACCCATGCAGGGTTTAAACTTTTGAGAGCCGTGCCCGCGGTTATGTGGCAGATGGGAATTTGTTAATATCCGGTTGTAGTGGACTTGAAGTAAACTCAATTAAAATACACCAACCGTGTCCATAGCCGTGACTGTAACTTTTCGGGTACGGTTGAGAAGAGAACACGGTTGGGTTATGTTTGAACGTAAGTAGTTTAGGATCACTTATTGCTCGTAACTAGTTGGCGATCGTTTGTGTAGCTTCTCATCTTACTCTTGTACTCATGAGTTAGCCACCATAATTTTCTTAGTCGCTCCTGCAAACCCACCACCTTACCCCTTCCTTACCCTTTAAGCTTTGCTAGTCTTGATACCCATGGTAATGGTATTGCTGAGTCCTCGTGGCTCATAGATTACTACACCAACAGTTGCAGGTACAAGTAATGCGAGGTTCATGACATGAGAGCAACGTTTGCTTGTGTTGGAGTTCTTCTTCTGCTTCTTCTTCGCTCAGGGAATAGGTTCCTAGCCGGCAGCCAAGACTAGCAGGGTGGATGTCGTTTGAGCTTCTGTTTGTGTTTCATTTGTAGTCGGATGTCGTTCCATGTATGATGTAATGATGTATTCTTGTGGCATTGTATGCCTTTTGTATGTATCCCAAATATTATGTAATGGTATGATGTGATGATATCCACCTTGCAAAAGCATGTCAATATGCGGTTCTATCCTTGGTGGGACCTTCGAGTCCTTTTAGGATAGTGTCGCATATTGGGCATGACATTAATCTATGCATCATATGAACTTGTGTCAATGGAGTAAGTTGAAGATTGCCATGTCTATTCCCTGCCCATGCCATCCACATAAATATTAAAATATCTTTGCTTGCTGTTATGTGCATCCCAATGCGACATCATAATGTTACTATTTTACAACTCCAGTTTTTCAGTCATTAATCTGTAGCAAAACATTGCATGGAGCATATTAAATTAACCTTGATTATAAACCAGAACCTTAACTATGAATTGAAGTCTGTTGTCTCTACTTTAGGTGCATATTAAGTTTGTTCCCTATAGTTCCTGTAGTATGTGGATTTGGTGCTTGCAATATGCCTAGTTGTTGTTTTGGGCAGATTGTCATTATAACTTGTGTTGATAGTAATTGTTGAACCGTTGCTCCGTTTCGATCATGTCCTATATGAAACCTGCTTAGAATTCATGTAGTTTCCTCATGTCATGTTGCATCCTTGATTTGAGTGTTTGTGGTTGATGCTTGCATGCATTTAGCACCAATGCCATGTTAAACTTGTTTTTCTCATATCTTTTAGACTGTAGCTCTAAATTAATGATCTACATATGTAACTTGACAAGAAAAACATGTAGGTCATCATGGTGCCCTTTAACTTGCTATTTTACGACATTAACATTGAGTTTAATGCATATTAGAACCAAATTCGAAATTTGCATATGGGGACTTACCGGAATTGTTATGTGTTGTTTCCGGCCTCATTTAAACTTGCTTTGTTGTGAGGTTCTTTCATGCATCATCTCTTGCCATGAGTAACGACATTTAACCTTGTCATGCATGATACTTGGTTGTGCATCATGCCATGTTTATGCTTGTGTGTTTACTGTATTGCTTGCTTCTTTTCGGTTGTGCTTCTTCTCGATAGTTCATGTTTTCATTGCGATTGTGAGGATGTGTTCGACTACGTTGGCTTATCTACTTCACGAACTCGATCTTCCTCCGAGCGAGATTTCAAGCAAGATGACCATTACCTAGTATATCACTACTATCTTTGCTTTTCTAGTTTTCTCGATGCTACTGCTATGTCGCGCTACCTACCACTTGTTTGTCAAGCCCCCCAAATTGCCATGAAACAGCCTCTAACATTTTCCACCATTCGAGCAAACCGTTGATTGGCTATGTTACCGATTTGCTCAGCCCCTCTTATAGCATTGCTAGTTGCAGGTGCAGTGCAAGTTGTTCCATGTTGGGACATGGACATTATGGGATATCATAATATAACTTATTTAATTAATGCATCTATATACTTGGTAAATGGTGGAAGGCTCGGCCTTTTGCCTCGTGTTTTGTTCCACTCTTGCGGCCCTAGTTTCCGTCATACCGGTGTTATGTTCCTTGATGAGCGCTCCTAACACATGTGGGTGTATGGGAACCCCCTGACCAATCGCTTAGAAAAGAACTCTTCCAGCAAGGACCAACTTGGTTTTAAAATTTACCAACATAATAATACTAATTAATAATAAACTGATGCATAGGGAGTTAGCGCTATGCGTGGATTCTTAATTCCACATACTGCAGGTGGACCAGTGCCGATGTGTTGGTCCAAAACGGGCAGCCTGCGGGGCCACCACAGGGAAACTAAGGATTGGTTTTACTCGTAGCTTGTCCCATCCGGTCGTGCCCTGAGAACGAGATACGCAGCTGCTATCAAGATTGTCGGCACATCAGGTGACCTTGCTAGTTTAGTTTTTACCTCTGACGAGAGGCAGGTTAACCGGAATTCCTTATCATAAGCATCATGTTATTCATGGTGTGAGGATGTTCCATCAGATGCACATGGTAATTTATAATGGACCACTTGGAGAACCCCTACATGGTTAAATCTTTTCAGAAGCCGTGCCCGTAGTTATGTGGCGACTTGGAAATTTATAATATCCGGTTGTAGAGAACTTGACACTAAACCCAAATTAAAATACACCAACTGCGTGCATAACTGTGATCGTCTCTTTTCAAGGGAGTTCGAGAAGATAACATGGCGGGGTTATGTTTGACTCGTTAGTAGTCTAGGAACACTTATTGATCATTACCAGTTTGCGACCGTTAGGCGCAGTTTACTCTTCTTACTCCTGTACTCGTATGTTAGCCACCCACTGGTGCGCGTCGGTCCTAAACAAATGGTTTTAACCCCTTTCTGCGACGGCATTTGGAACCTCGCCAAGTGAGTGTGGGCGATAGGGGGGTCCTTCCCACATCACCTAGAAACCGTTGGGGATATGCCCTCCTGGCACGCACGCTCGGCAAAATGAGAACGTGTGCGACCGGCAAGCGCTCAAATACAGAAATACGTACAGTAGAGCTAAAAAATAATTATACGGCGAAATTGTTTCTAGTCGCAAGTACATCCCACACAGTTAGTCCATGCTAAACGTTTCCTTTCATATGTACATCCCACACAGTCGCTCAAACGAAAATGTTTCCCTTCACAGGTACATCACACACAATTTTTCCCGTTAAATCGTTTGCGTTATTGAATGTATCACAGAAGGTCCATAGAAGAAACTATGTGGCAAAGGCTGTCCATCACACACAGTTTTTATGTGATAAACGTTTGCGCAAGGTGGCCTAACACAAACAGTTTTCAAGAGAAAGTGGTGTGATTGTTCATTGATCCAACTTGGTTTATTCCTAGAAACTGTGTGCGTTACCTGAGGTCATCGCCCACGGTATTTTTTCAACAACAGTTTGGAATAGCAAGACCCAATTAGCTGGCTAATTCGCCATTAGTAGGATAATTATATGATTATTCATAATCCATTTATTAATCTAATTGGCATTTCATATTAAGCACACAATATATTTCATTTCCATATTAAGGAAGCAGAATTTCATAATTGAAATACATCAGAGTACAACATGATATAGCTTCAGCAATCTGCTACCCCATTACACAACTGCACCAGCAGCAAGTTGCACATGCAACATGTAGAACCTTTCGAAATTAGCATCATAGACGGTTTACAGACAGATGCATCTCATCTGGAAAACCGCTGAAGGGGAAGGTGAATATTGAGCCTTCATTCATGTTGAAGGTCTTTGCAACTTTAGCCCAGTGCATGTGGATGATTGACCGTCCGTCCTTCGTCCTCTTCAGGAACACTTCAATATTGAACCGTGGGTGTTGTGTGAATACCTTCCTTGCCTCCTGACCATAGAGGTGGTTTGAGAGGTAATCATCAGTGAACTGCTTTGGAAAGGCCTGAAAAAAGGATGTGTATAAATATCTTCTCTATATTGGAAATGGGGCAAAGGAATAAAAAAAGGCAAGGTATAATAGTTAGTACCACCTTGTAGTGAACTGATGTCTTCTTTATTGTGCAGACAACGATCGTGTTGTTTTTTGTCGCTAATTTCTTTATCCTAACAATCTTTCCGAGTTTCTTGATTTGATTTATATTCATGGACAACTCATTTCCCCATATGCAAAAAGGGTCGAACAGTGGGTCAAAACCTTTGACAACAGGACCTACATCTGCAAGACCAAATTGTTAGAAACCAAAATATTAGAATGGTTCCTGCAATTGCACAATAATTGTGGCACCCCGGCTCAGAGCGACCGGTTTACCATGCATTGCCAGCCCAGAGACCATGTCTTCTGGCAACACACAACATCTTGGTACAGAATAACAACCGCTTTATTGATGCTAGCGGAACAGAGTTACATTACAACAGCTGTCGAGGCCAACCAGCACACTCGGTGCGGCTGAACAATATGTACATTATTTAGTGAACATAAAGGGGCATCAATCCGAACAACTACGTGGCAGCGGAATAACATCGTGGCAGAAGCTCCATATCACAGGGACACCGATGTGGACACGATCTAGACTCGAACAACGCTCCTCTCCAACGATACTTTCCTGAAATCTGGCATGACATGCCAGGTCAGTACATTGAATGTACTTGCAAGCTCACAACAGGCATAATCATAACGACAAACAATGTTATGATATTTAACGAATTATTAAAAATGCAACACTGTATGTCAACATGTTGTGATCATGCTCGAAGGTCCCTCGGGACAGCTTACCAACCATGATCATCTCTAGATCACAAACACACCACCAAAGTGGTCAGATTACAAACACACCACCAAAGTGGTCTTTCTCAAGAACAACTCGTGATCCTTACGGCGATCACAACCACGACCATCATTTGGTCCCAAATGCCTCGATGGCCTTTCTGCCATCCATCAACAATGCAAAGTTCATAGCTTAGCGTGCAATTTTTATTAAACGTTGACTCATGGTGGGACCTACTATGAGGTGTCCGTAACCGTGGACTCGGCTATTGATAGATTACACACTCTGCAGAGGTAGTACACCATACCCACACCACGGAATCCATGGCCTCGCACTCCCATTCGGGTGGACCAACGGCATTCCATCAAAACCCCTCCATTGCCACAGCACTCTCCCGGCCACTCCGACCCAAATCCCCAACGAGCTGGTCCTGGGTGGCCCCGTGTCTACCAAAGACATCCCGACCACCGTCGTGGTCAAAACACTCCCACTCGGGAACACTCCCACTCGGGACTCAGTACCATAATCTCATCAACGAGCACACAAGATTATGTCTGCTTACCGGGCCAGGGCAAGCACGACATAACCTTCCCTAGATGGAGGCACCGACCAGAGGCCGTGTCAATGGACCGAATCAAGGCCTTCCCACAAAGGCAAATGTGGTTGCACTAGAAAGAAACTCGATTCAGCGGCACCATGATCCAGTCAACAGTATATTCAAGTTGAGTTATATTCAGGTTTAACCTTAAACTAAAAATGACCGGTGTCATAGCATGCCATGAAATGCAAAACAACACATGCATCATATAGTGATAAAAATGACCGATGTCATCCTTATACACACCCATAACGTCAACAACTCAAATTACTCTACTTGCTCAAATAACTCACAACTTAACCGAAATATTTTGCAACAAGTTTTATTGATTTCTTACGCAAGAAAGTAACTCCGATAAATTTCAATTATGCTTTTCAAAAAGATTTCACTATGAACAACTGTTACTTTCTTTATCACTAAGTTGGGTTCAAACATTCTGTAAGACAAGTAATATGATTAAACAAGTATTTAACAGAACATTTTCTAACAAATTTTTATCAATCTAAGGAGGGCAAAAACATAGCTTTAAATAATTGCTAACATTAATAACAAAATTATTTCTAACATCACCTCAAATAAATCTTATCTTGCTTTATCCACTAAACTAGTTTCACCCATTCTATAGATCAAGCATAACAACTAACCAATGTTTAACAGAATATAAATAACTCCATAATAATTTAAATGCATGGATTAATCATTTCATTCAAGTAAGAAAATCACAAATATTGAAATGGCACCATGAAAATGTTGTTGTGGCTTGCCTTAGTGCACATGAGGTTCACAATCCTCCTGGTGATCCTCAAGACAAGTTTCACCTTCTGAAAATAGTTTTAAACACAAAAAGAAAATATCAAGAACACTTTTGAAAATCCCCAGAAATTCTAGACAACCCAAAAAAATCTCATCTTTGGTGAGCTGTTAGATTTCTTATCAAAGAACACAATGCAAAAAGAATCAATTCATTTGGACTTATGGTTGAAAAGTTATAACTGTTTGAAGTGTTCTGTAAATTCAAATGAATTTGAATAAAAGAGATAGACTGGGGGGGTGACGTCGAAGGCGTGAAGCCCAGGGGCGCCACCACTCGTACCGCTTCGCGGCGCACTGACTGGCTGACTAGCGGGCCCCGCTAGTCAGGTGGGGGAAGAGGGAGAAGGAAACAGAGGGAGCCGCGGCTTCGCTGGAGCTCTTGCCGGCGACGAGGGCTCCTTGGCCCAAATGAGAGGGAGGGATGGCAAGAGGGGGTTGAGGGGCACCTGCCCGTACCCGTAGCGTAGCTAGGGGCGGTCGGACGACGTCGGAATCAAACTCGCAAGCGGAGACAGAACATGGAGGTCGCCGGAGTTGAGGAAGACGGCGAGCAGAGGCCAGTGCAGGGGCTCCTAGCGGGCGAGACAGCCTCACCGGAGAGAGGCGGAGGCCCTGAAGGGGTCGCCCAGGCCTGGGAGGGGCTGGAGCTACTTCGGCGACCAGAGGGGATCACTGGCAAGCTTGAGCTCGGGGACGGTGGCCCGAGGCCTGCCCGGCCGGGCTCATGCTTCCTACTTGACCGTGGGGTGTGTGTGAGTGCTGGATGGTGCTCGAGGAGGCTAGGGAGGGCTCTATTTATAGGCGAGCGGCGAGGGTGCTCCGGGCACCGCCGGTGGACACCTGTCCATGGCACCCGACGACGAGCGGCGCCAGTGAGAGGGGGAGAAGGCGACAGAGGTCACGCGGCCACTATGGGCCGGCGGAGACGAGCACAGGATCAAGAGGATGGCGACGAGCACAGTGCGCTCCGCACTGTTGGGCTGGCCGGACCTTGCTCATGCTCGCTGTGGCGAGCTCCGGCGTCGGTGAGCGCCAGGGAGGAGTTAAGAACGTTGAGATGATGATGGTGGCGAGAGTTGGCATGGTTGGGCAGGCGGGGAAGCGAGCACGCGAGCAACAGAGGCTCGGGCGCGTCACAGAGCGCGTCGGCTGCATGCCAGCACGCCGGGACGAACGCGGTCACCGCGTGAACTATGACATCAGGTCGATCTAAGCAAAAACTCAATGTCTGGCATGTTGTTCGTGGTAGTTTTGAGTGTTACCATGATTTGGTTTGGATCCAGGTGCAGTAGAGAAGTTTTCACACACCAAGTAAGTTTCTGGTCAGTAACTTGGTGATGTTACTGTGGTCAAATGGCTTGGAGTTTGAAGCTGTGCTTTGGAGGCTAGTGATAAGTTACTAAGGTAAAGATGCACAAGAAAGTTCAGGTCAAATGGAGCAAGTAAAATGGTAGTTGTTGTAGAAACCACCATTTCTGTCCAGAATAGAAAAGATTTTATGTAGCAAAAATATTCCAAAAAGTGTTGAAATATTTCTGCTCAGGAAGGTGCACTAGGGTTCACAGAATATTTGTGAATTATCTCAGATTTTTCTGAGCCATAAAAATTGGGGTTGCTTTGAAGCAAACAGATCTGGCTTAGGGTTTTTGGAAAGAAAATGAATATTTTTCATTTAAGAAAAATATTCCAAAGATTATTTTTGGGTGGGTCAGAAGTGAAATGATGATTTAGGAGGAAAGTGAAGCACTTGGGTGAAAGTTAAGGATGTCCAAGTGTTTAAGTCCATATGAAAAGATTCAGAAACTCCAAGTTTAAAAAAAAATCAAATGAAAAATCAAGCAAATAAGAAAGGGCAGAACCCAGGCTGTCACAAACCTCCCCCACTTAGAATGAATCTCGTCCTTGAGATTCGGTTGCTTGGGAAAACCACTCTGGATACTGATCCCTAAGGAATTCTTCCTGCTCCCATGGTTCTTCTGACTCTGTGTGATGCTCCCACTGAACCTTGTAAAATTTTCTGACTTTACTGCGAGTGACCCTTTCCATCTGATCTAAAATTCTGAACGGTCTCTCTTCATAAGTTAAATCTTTTGCCAATTCTATCTCAGCCGTTGTAGTTCTTTTCTCACGCGGGGATATGCATCGTCTCAATTGCGAAACATGGAACACGTTGTGTATGTCTACCAATTCCGGGGGTAGTTCTAGTTGATATGCAACCGTTCCCACTCAAGACATAATCAGGAATGGACCAATGAATCTGGGTGCTAGCTTTCCACGAGTCTGAAATCTCTTGACTCCTTTCATAGGAGTGACTCGGAGGCATGCGTGTTCTCCGGGTTCAAAACTGACCTGCCGATGTTTGGCATCATAATAACTCTTTTGTCGAGATTTGGCCAATTGCAGTCTGTCTCGGATTTCCCTAACTTGTTTCTCAGCTTCCAGCATGAGATCCGTTCCGAAGATACGGCTATCTCCAGTCTGAGACCAATTTAGAGGAGTGCGACACTTACGGTCATACAGAGCTTCGTATGGTGACATATTTAGACTGGTCTGGAAACTGTTGTTATAAGAGAACTCGGCATACTGCAGGCAGTCTTCCCATTTAGCACCTTTGGCTAGCACACAGGCTCGCAACATATCTTCGAGTATTTGGTTTACCCGCTCTATCTGTCCATCTATCTGAGGGTGATAGGCAGTACTATATTTCAGTGCTGTCCCCAAGGCTTGATGGAGACGGGACCAAAAAGCAGAGGTAAACAAAGAACCTCGGTCGGAAGTGATAGTTCGGGGTACTCCATGCAGACTGATGATCCTGGATACATACAGTTGTGCAAGTTCATTTGCTCTGTATCTGGTGCTGATTGGAATGAAATGAGCAACCTTGGTCTGGGTGTCTATTATAACCCAGATTACATCCTTGCCTTGCTGAGTCCTAGGCAATCCTGTGATGAAATCCATGCAAACGTCATCCCATTTCCACTTTGAAACTGGTAGCGGTTGGAGAAGTCTGACTAGCTTCTGATGATCTTCTTTCACCTTGTTGCATATGTCGCAACAGGCTACAAAATAGGCAATGTCTTTCTTCATTCCATCCCACCAGAATATTTGTTTAAGGTCCTCATACATTTTCGTACCTCCCGGGTGAATGGAATATGCAGATTTGTGGGCTTCTGACAGGATTTTCTTCTTCAAGTCCGATTGATTTGGTACACAAATGCGTCCACGGAATCAGACGGTACCGAATTCGTCCTTGGAGAAGTCGGAGGCCTGCTTTGTCATTTGGCCCTTGGCACATCTCTGTTGGTTGGTGTCAGCTGGCTGTGCCTTGCAGATCTCCATCTCAAGTGTGGGGGTAACTTCCAAAAAATATTAGCGAGGTCAGCCTCTATGATGACCAAGTTGAGCTGAGCGATCTCCTCTTGGATTTTGGTGGGCAATGATTTTAACATGACATTTAAGCTGACGGGCTTTCGACTAAGCGCATCAGCAACGACGCTTGCCTTGCCTAGATGGTAATTTATTCCAAGGTCATAATCCTTGACCAACTCTAACCATCTTCGCCGACGGAGATTTAAATCTGGCTGAGTGAAAATGTACTTGAGGCTTTTGTGGTCAGTAAAAATTTGGCACACTTTTTCAATGAGGTAGTGTCTCCAAATTTTTAATGCATGAACCACTGCAGCCAATTCCAAATCATGGGTAGGATAATTTCCCTCATGAGGTCGTAGCTGTCGCGATGCATATGCTACTACCTTGCTGTCTTGCATCAACATGCAACCAATACCTTGTCTGGAGGCATCGTAGTACACATCAAAGCTGCGATAAATGTCTGGAAGAGTCAATACAGGTGCGGTTGTCAATACAGGTGCGGTTGTCAGTCGTATCTTCAGCTCATTAAAACTCTTCTCACAGTCCTTTGTCCACTTAAACTTTGTATCCTTTTTGAGCAGCTCCATCATGGGTTTAGCAATTTTGGAAAACCCTTCAATAAAACGATGATAGTATCCAGCTAATCCGAGGAAACTCCGGATCTGTGTCACGGTCGTGGGTGGTACCCAATCGAGCACATCCTTTACTTTGCTCGGGTCCACGGCTATACCTTCGGCGGATAGTACATGTCCGAGAAATCCAACCCTGTTGAGCCAAAATCCGCACTTACTGAACTTGGCATATAGCTGATGGTCGCGGAGCTGTTGTAGTACTGCTCGGAGGTGATCCTTGTGTTCTTCTTCACCCTTGGAGTAAATGAGGATGTCATCGATGAAGACTACCACGAATTTGTCGAGGAAGTCCATAAATACTTTGTTCATCATATGCATGAAGAAAGTAGGGGCATTGGTGAGACCAAAGGACATCACGGTATATTTGTAAAGACCGTACCGAGTAGTGAATGCGGTCTTAGGAATATCTTCCTTTTTAATCTTGAGCTGATGATATCCGGTCCGTAAATCGATTTTAGAGAATACCTTAGCCCCACTGAGCTGATCAAACAGATCATCAATCCTTGGCACCGGGTATTTATTTTTGATGGTGACCTCATTCAGCCGGCGGTAATCTATGCACATACGGAGACTACCATCCTTCTTGCCCATGAAAATTTCAGGTGATCCCCACGGTGAGGAACTGGGACGAATATAACCTTTCTAGAGTAATTCGTCAAGTTGTTTCTTTAGCTCCACTAATTCCGATGAGGGCATCCGGTAATACTTCTTGTATAATGGTGCGGTTCCGGGCACAAGATCTATGGGAAACTCCAGTTCCCGATCTGGTGGCATGCCTGACAGTTCTTCTGGAAACACATCAGGGTACTCACTGAACACAAGAATAAATTCCAATTCAACCACAACAGTGCACACTAATTCTGGCTTGGGTATATTCTTGCCAGCATAGAATTTGGTGAGCTGCCCATCCAGACTGGTCAGATTGACTTCTCGGGTTGCGTAGTTTATGCAAACTTGATATTTGGTCAACCTATTCATGCCCAATATAATATCCAACTTTTCAGACTCAAGGATTATCAGAGATGTTGGAAAGCGGACACCGTTGATATTGATCTCCAGATCACGGCAGACCAGATTGCTCTCGAGTATGGATCCGGGGGTTTGTACCATCATATTTTTGCCCAAAATGGTGCAAGGAAAATTGTTTTGGGCGGCAAAACTCCGAGAAATAAAAGAATGGGAAGCCCCAGAGTCAAATAAAATTATGGCAGGTATGTCATAACAGAAAACATACCAATGACGACTTCTGACTTTTCTTGGGCTTCATCGGCGAGATATGATGCACGTGCTCGGTGAAGTTTTGCTGGTTTGGCCGTGATTCCATGAAATTGACTTGCGGCCGACTTAGGGAATTCGTCTTGTTGTTCTTGGGGCACTGCTTGGCATAATGTCCGTGCTGCCCGCAAATGAAACAAGAATTATTGCGCTGACGCTCCTCACGCATTGGATTGGTCACAATATTCTTGACTTGAGTGGTGGTCTTGTTAACATTCAGCTGCCAATTTGGCATGTATTCCACCTGAGTCTGCTGCCAGGTACAAGCCTTTTGCACAGGTGGCCCATCCTTCTTTGGCTCAAACTTGCGCTTGTTATCGTTAGCAGGCCTATTATCGGATATAAGCTTGTGCTCCCGTTCAGCAATGAACGCCTTGTCCACCAGAGTTTGGAAATCCGTGAAATCAAACATACTGAGAGCAAACCAAAGTTGCGGATTTAAACCTCCAAGAAATCTGTCAATCTTCCTTTCTTCGGTGGCCACGTCATACAGAGAGTAACGGGCCAAATGATTGAATTTTTGCAGATATTTAGCCACAGACTGATTTCCTTGGACGAGCGCGAGAAATTCACGCTTCTTGGCCTTCATAACTCCAATAGGGATATGATATTTTCGGAACTTATCCTTAAATTTCTCCCAGGTGATTTCCTCATCAATCGGCCAGATGGCCTTTGTATTTTCCCACCATATGGGAGCTGCGCCTTCAAGGTAATGAGTTACAAATGGAACTTTATCATTTCCTTCAGTACGCGCAATGTCAAGCTTTTTCTCCATTGTGCGTAACCAATCGTCGGCATCCATTGGGTCAACAATCTAACTGAAACTGGGTGGATTGGTCCTCTGAAAGTCTGACAGCTTTGAGTGATGACCATTCTGATTTCCATTCTATCCAACCATAGCTTGAACACTTCTCAATATTTCAATCAGATCACTGTTCCTTTTTTTCTTCAAACATACACAAAATTTGCTCGGTGGAGGGAGGATCAGGCGGTGGAGGTGGTGGCTGAACGTACAGCTCGGGAGAATGTCCTGCCTGTCGTGTGGAACGATGAACAGGAGTTCCCTGACGAACATTGCTACTGCTGCCTCCCCGCGTCATCCTAGTGTGAATTTTTCCCAAGACAACACAATCGAGATGAGAAACACCCAAAAATAAAATTGGGGAAAAGCCAGCGACAAATCCCGGAAGAAAGCAGAAGAGCGAAAAATGCGGCGAATAAAGTCCCAACATAATTATACATAGACTCATACATGAAAAGTAAACAACATGACTGGTTCACTACTCTCATACAGGCAACAAAACATCATGACTCGTACGACTACATCCATACATTATCCAGACAACTACGAATACTCAAAGATACTAATGCTCTGCTGGTGCTGCGGCGTCCTCCCCTGAAGTGGTCTCGGATGCCGAACTGACGTGGTTAACAGAAACCTCCGGGTTAAAGGTAACACGATGGCGCTGCCTCGAGGGCTCTCCCTTAGGGGCAGGGGTAGGATGAAGCATCGGGGCTACAGGAGTAGTGAGAAGTGAGACCCACTCGGCAGGAGTACTGAGAGGGTTCACGGCCGAGACGCCCGTGCTACTCAGGGGAGTAACCGGCAAAATAGGGGAGCTAGAACTGACTGGGACATAAGGGGTAAATCCGAGTGAAGATGGAGTAGTGGCGGATCTAGAAGTGACCAAAGTAGTGGCTAAACCAGTACGAGTACGAGTCAGCTCTCGAGCCAGCTCGTGGATCATGAGAGAGCTAGCAGTGATATAACGAGCAAGGTGGCTAGCAACACTATCAGACTCCGGATCAATGAGAAGGAAACGGACACGACTGTTGTCGTGGAGATGTGTAGTAGTAGAAACCTGGGTGGTTCTGCATTTGAACCTCGTTGTAGCGAAGCTCTACAAGGACCTCAAATGCAGCAAACTGGACAGCCTGAGAAGCGGTGGAGGCATAACCGCTCCGAGAAGTGCGGGTGTAAGAGCTGGAATCGGAACTAGTGCGCCGAGTGACCACTGCATGATACTCATATACTGAATCAGCTAGATGCTCCCGGTACACACGATAGACTAGGTCGTCTCCGACAGGGTACAGCCGACGCCACACGTTGCGAAGGAGGTGCGGTGACGTGTACGGCATCAGCTGCAACTGGCACGGATACGGCACCGGAGCCATCTACACCCACAACCATTGGCAGGTTAGCATAAAAATATATAAATTGAATGCATGCAACTCAATAATCAGCACAAATTACTACTGGTACTCAACTAAAACTCGTATCTAGCGCGTCGTAGTCTAGCATGGCCTACAGTCAGTGCGGCTCTGATACCTAGCGTTGTGGCACCCCGGCTCAGAGCGACCGGTTTACCATGCATTGCCAGCCCAGAGACCATGTCTTCTGGCAACACCCAACATCTTGGTACAGAATAACAACCACTTTATTGATGCTAGCGGAACACAGTTACATTACAACAGCTGTCGAGGCCAAGCGGCACACTCGGTGCGGCTGAACAATATGTACATTATTTAGTGAACATAAAGGGGCCTCGATCCGAACAACTATGTCGCAGCGGAATAACGTCATGGCGGAAGCTCCATATCACAGGGACACCGGTGTGGACACGATCTAGACTCGAACAGCGCTCCTCTCCAACGATACTTTCCTGAAATCTGGCATGACACGCCAGGTCAGTATATTGAATGTACTTGCAAGCTCACAACAGGCATAATCATGATGACAAACAATATTATGATATTTAACGAATTATTAAAAATGCAACACTATATGTCAACATGCTGTGATCATGCTCGAACGTCCCTCGGGACAGCTTACCAACCGTGATCATCTCTAGATCACAAACACACCACCAAAGTGGTTAGATTACAAATACACCACCAAAGTGGTCTTTCTCAAGAACAACTTGTGATCCTTACGGCGATCACAACCATGACCATCATTTGGTCCCAAATGCCTCGATGGCCTTTCTGCCATCCATCAACAATGCAAAGTTCATAGCTTAGTGTGCAATTTTTATTAAACGTTGACTCATGGTGGGACCTACTACGAGTTGTCCGTAACCGTGGACTCGGCTATCGATAGATTACACACTCTGCATAGGTAGTACACCGTACCCACACCACGGAACACATGGCCTCGCACTCCCATTCGGGTGGACGAACGACATTTCGTCAAAACCCCTCCATTGCCACAGCACTCTCCCGGCCACTCTGACCCAAATCCCCAATGGGCTAGTCCTGGGTGGCCCCGTGTCTACCAAAGACACCCCGACCACCGTCGTGGTCAAAAAACTCGCACTCGGGGACACTCCCACTCGGGGACTCGGTACCATAATCTCATCAACGAGCACACAAGATTATGTCTGCTTACCGGGCCAGGGCAAGCACGACATAACCTTCCCTAGATGGAGGCACCGACCAGAGGCCATGTCAATGGACCGAATCAAGGCCTTCCCATAAAGGCAAATGTGGTTGCACTGGAAACAAACTCGATTCAGTGGCACCATGACCCAGTCAACGGTATATTCAAGTTGAGTTATATTCAGGTTTAACCTTAAACTAAAAATGACTGGTGTCATAGCATGCCATGAAATGCAAAACAACATATGCCTCATATAGTGATAAAAATGACCGATGTCATCCTTATACACACCAAGCATAACGTCAACAACTCAAATTACTCTACTTGCTCAAATAACTCACAACTTAACCAAAATATTTTGCAACAAGTTTTATTGATTTCTTACGCAAGAAAGTAACTCCGATAAATTTCTCTTATGCTTGTCAAAAAGATTTCACTATCAACAACTCTTACTTTCTTCATCACTAAGTTGGGTTCAAACATTCTGTAAGACAAGTAATATGATTAAACAAGTACTTAACAAAACATTTTCTAACAAATTTTTATCAACCTAAGGAGCGTAAAAAATAGCTTTAAATAATTGCTAACATGCATAACAAAAAAAATTCTAACATCACCTCAAATAAATCTTATCTTGCTTTATCCACTAAACTAGTTTCACCCATTCTGTAGATCAAGCATAAGAACTAACCAATGTTTAACAGAATATAAATAACTCCATAATAATTTAAATGCATGGATTAATCATTTCATTCAAGTTAGAAATCACAAATATTGAAATGGCACCATGAAAATGTTGCTGTGGCTTGCCTTAGTGCAGATGAGGTTCACAAGCCTCCTGGTGATCCTCAATGCAAGCTTCACCTTCTGAAAATAGTTTTAAACACAAAAAGAAAATATCAAGAACACTTCTGAAAATCACCAGAAATTCTAGACAGCTCAAAAAAATCTCATCTTTGGTGAGCTATTAGATTTCTTATCAAAGAACACAATGCAAAAAGAATCAATTCATTTGGACTTATGGTTAAAAAGTTATAACTGTTTGAACTGTTCTGTAAATTCAAATGAATTTGAATAAAAGAAATAGACTGGCGGGGGGGGGGTGACGTCGAAGGCGTAAAGCCCAGGGGCGCCACCACTCGTACCGCTTCATGCACGTACTGAGTGGCTGACTAGCGGGCCCCGCTAGTTAGGTGGGGGAAGAGGGAGAAAGAAACAAAGGGGGCCGCGGCTTCGCCGGAGCTCTCGCCGGCGACGAGGGCTCCTTCGCCCAAACGAGAGGGAGGGATGGCAAGAGGGGGTTGAGGTGCACCTTCCCGTACCCATAGCGTAGCTAGGGGCGGTCGGACGGCGTCAGAATCAACCTCGCATGCGGAGGTAGAACGTGGAGGCTGCCGGAGTTGAGGAAGACGGCGAGTAGAGGCCACTCCAGGGGCTCCAAGCGAGCGAGACGGCCTCACCGGAGAGAGGTGGAGGCCCTGGAGGGGTCGCCCAGGCCTGGGAGGGGCTGGAGCTACTGCGGCGACCAGAGGGGATCGCCGGCAAGCTTGAGCTCGGGGACGGCGGCCCAAGGCCTGCCCGGCCGGGCTCCGGCTTCCTACTCGATCGTGGGGTGTGTGTGAGTGCTGGATGGTGCTCGAGGAGGCTGGGGAGGGCTCTAGTTATAGGCTAGCGATGAGGGTGCTCCGGGCTCCGCCGGTAGACACCTGTCCATGGCGCCTGGCGATGAGCGGCCTCACTGAGAGGGGGAGAAGGTGACGGAGGTCACGCGACCACTGTGGGCGGGCGGAGACGAGCACAGGATCAAGAGGATGGTGACGAGCACAGTGCGCTCCGCACTGTTTGGCTGGCCGGACCTTGCCCATGCTTGCTTCGACGAGCTCCGGTGTCGGCGAGCGCCAGATAGGAATTAAGAACGTTGAGACGATGATGGTGTTGAGAGTTGGCATGGTTGGGCAGGCGGGGAAGTGAGCACACGAGCAACAGAGGCTCGGGCGCGTCGCAGAGCGCGTCAGCTACATGCCAGCATGCTTGGACGAACGCGGTCACCGCGTGAACTATGACATCAGGTCGATCTAAGCAAAAACTCAATGTCTGGCATGTTGTTCGTGGTAGTTTTGAGTGTTACCACGATTTGGTTTGGATCCAGGTGCAGTAGAGAAGTTTTCACACACCAAGTAAGTTTCTGGTCAGTAACTTGGTGATGTTACTGTGGTCAAATGGCTTGGAGTTTGAAGCTGTGCTTTGGAGGCTAGTGATAAGTTACTAAGGTAAAGATGCACAAGAAAGTTCAGGTCAAATGGAGCAAGTAAAATGGTAGTTGCTGTAGAAACCACCATTTCTGTCCAGAATAGAAAATATTTTCTGTAGCAAAAATATTCCAAAAAGTGATGAAATATTTTTGCTCAGGAAGGTGCACTAGGGTTCAGAGAATATTTGTGAATTATCTTAGATTTTTATGAGCCATAGAAATTGGGGTTGCTTTGAAGCAAACAGACCTGGCTTAGGGTTTTTGGAAAGAAAATGAATATTTTTCATTTAAGAAAAATATTCCAAAGATTATTTTTGGGTGGGTCAGAAGTGAAATGATGATTTAGGAGGGAAGCTAAGCACTTGGATGAAAGCCAAGGATGCCCAAGTGTTTAAGTCCATATGAAAAGATTCAGAAACTCCAAGTTTCAAAAAAAATTCAAATGAAAAATCAAGCAAATAAGAAAGGGCAAAACCCAGGCTGTCAAAATAATGTGCTATTAGAGAACAGACCATTGACGTGCTAACCTCGATTGTAAACCTTAGTGCTTCCCATTGTTTCCCTGCAACATATATAAGGTAGTTAGTCATCAGGTTAAGTAAGGGTTCGCATGCTATCAGTAAAATATGTTGATGAAAAATAAGCACATTGCAGATTCATCAGATTAATTCAAGCCACACGGAAAACCCATTTACCCAAACCAATCATGATTAAGAACAAGGAAATATAGCACTTGTATATGTTTCTCATGTATTAAGTTCAGCCAAATTCGATTTATTCCTCACATGCACAACAATACAAAATTCTACCCACGACAATTGGACATCGCATTGCAGAATTGAACCAAGCAGTTAACTAAACACCACAAGAAATGAACCAAACATTAACTGAGCACCAGATTGCACAATATAACATACCCCTAATAGAAGATCAGACAGTTAACCAAACAGTTAACTACAACCAATTGTTGCAATTGTATTTGTTTCTTATGTATTTATTACAGCCAAATTCAATTCATTCCTCACATGGTATACAATAACAGAATGCACCCACAACTGTTGAACATTTCATTGCAGAATTGAACCAAACTGTTAACTAAACACCACTACACAAATGAACCAAACGTTAACTGAACACCACATTGCACAATGTATAACCAAACCAAGCATGCTTGACAACTTGGAAATATAGCAATTGTATTCGTTTCTCATGTATTTTGTAAAGATAAATTCAATTTATTTCTCACATGGAAGATAATACAAAATTGTAGCCTGAAGAATTGAACATCACATTTGCAGAATTGAACCAAATAGTTAACTGAAGACAACAACTAATTAACAAAACAGTCAATAAGTGAGCACCACACTGCATGAAATATAGAACATATACACTAGAACAATAGACTGCATGGTAAAATTAGATAGCACAAATCACTAGAATTTGTGAAGGAAAGGCAGGAGCAGCACATGCAACGGGTAAACCGAGCATGCTTAACCGGCGTAGCTAGCAAATGGCAAGGTGCTCCTCCAAGATCTGGGGGGCGGCACGAATGGCAGCCATCGCGACCTCATCCGCGCGTGTGGTCACGATTTGCTTCTCCGCTGCCAAATGCTCCTTGAGATCCTGGCTATACTGCGTGCACCATGGCTTAGGGTGGCACTTATTTGGTGGAGGGGTCGGTGATTTGGGTGAAAGGTGTCGCGCTCGCGCCGGTGGTCGGGGCATGTGGGATGTGCAAGGAGGAGGAGGATGGGGGTCGGGTGTGGATTACCTGCTTGGATAGACGAGGCCGAGCAGCGTGAAGGAGGGTTGCCGACGAGGAGGCGGCGTTGCAAGCAAGGAGTGAAGGTTTCAACTTGGAAAGGAAGGAAAAAAGAGGGGAAATGTGGCTTTTGGTAAGGGGGAGGGGCGGGGAGGTAGATATTTTCATGGAAGCCGAAAATTTGGAATCGCTTCAGCCAAAAAACTAGCGCACAAAGTGTCATCAGACACGGTCCCTTATTCAGAACTGTGTATGATATATGGACATCACAAACGATTCAGATAGCTTCACCCGTTTGTGATGAGTTTGAACGTCAAAAGTTTTGGTTCGAATTTCCATGGTTATAGTGGTCATCCACATCATTGCATAATTTGGGTACACAAAGGAGACTACAGCACACCTACACTTCTTAATCGAGCAAGTTCAGCAATTAAACAGATCTAGCTGACGTAAACATTACTCTAACAAATTAAAGACTGGCGCTCTTAATTAAACAAAACAAAGATTACTACTACTGCTAGTGTTCGTCGATCTTCACCGCCGCCTCCATGTCCAGCTCGCGCCTGACGGTCTCCTAGGGAAGGGGCTCCATGGCATCAATCGCACCATACTCGACAAGCCTCTCTCCATCCGTCTCCGCCATCTCGTTGGAAAAGGCCACCACGAGCTGGGCGTGGGCGGACGCGACCTGGGCTTGGATGGGCTCCATCATCGCAAGGTATGCAACGGAGGAACGGACGACTACTCGAATGCTCTCGACGATTGCCAGCTCTTTGGTCGTGGGTTGCCGACCATTGTCGGAGAAGCTTCGTTCGATTTGTGCGGTGACCGCCAATAGCCGGGCGTGGGCGGCCTCGACATGGTCATGGGCGGCCTCCATCAATGCTAAGGCCACCGCTCCGGAATGGACAGCTGTTGTGCCGCTCACGCCAGTTGGTATCCCTGAGGCAGATGTTGCTGCTGCCACCTGAGAAGCAACACGGGCCGTTTGGGCTGCCTTTGCCGCCTGGTCGCAGATTGCGGCCACAGTCATGGACCTTATTAGCATGCGGATGGCGGCTGCGGCAGCGCTCTCGCTGGAGTGGGCTACCGAAGTTGCCCTCACGACGTGGGTCCACGTGCCCATCTTTCACCGGCGACGATTGAACAGTGACATGATATTTGGGGAGCGAGCTAGTGTGCTTGAGACGCCGGCTGTGGACAGTAGCCGACGCACCTTCTCGCGTAAGCCATTGGCGTACTATACACCGACGGTGCTCCAGGATATTTTGTGCTGCATCTCACACAGTTGCTGATAATAAATTGTGTGCGATCTACTTGATTTTTCATCTTGATTTGAATTACATAATGGGTTCACAGTGGCAATGGACGGTGTTTGAATTGCTAGACCTTTTATCTGGAGTGAACATGCAACTATATCTATGTCGTAAAAGAATTGGAATTATTCAGGGTTCGTTTGAACATTTTATACATTAAATTGGTTTTCTAGCCATTTTAGGTGCATAATTCAAATTTGAACTACATGCACATGCTCCAGTCCATATAAATTGGTTGAAAAATCAAATCTGTGTCCTTGGGTGCATGCTTAGGTCCCATACAAGAAATGGGAATGAATATCAAACACCAGGGCACCATTGATTGCTGGCAAAACATTGAGATGCCTGGTTTTTAAATTCTAGTAAATCCAAAACCCGTCAAAAATTCGTGAAACTTGGCATGCTATCATGGAGCAACATCAACATGTCGTGGTAAAAAATTTGTCCCATTTGTGGCAGGATTGGGTATATGCTTCTCACAAACCGGAGCTTCTCACAACAAGCGTGATGGTTTCCGATAGGGAACGTCCCACCTTTGGGGAAGAAACGATATCCATATCCTCTTATTGCTTACAATTTTTTTTCTCGTGTCAACATCGAACAGCAGGAGTGTTGTGTGAATTTTTCTGATTTTTGGGGGTTCGTTTGGACATTTTTATGCATTAGCTGAGCTTTCAATGCATTTATGTGCATAATTGAAATTTGAACTACATGCACATGCTCCAGTGCATATAAATTGGATGAAAAATCAAATCTGTGTCCTTGGGTGCATGCTTAGGTCCCATGCAAGAAATGGGAATGAATTTCAAACACCAGGGCACCGTTGATTGCCGACAAAACATTGAGATGCCTGGTTCTTAAATTCTAGCAAATCCAAAACCCTTCTGAAATTCATGAAACTTGGCATGTTATCATGGAGCGGCATGAACAAGCCGTGGTAAAAAATTGTCCCATTTGGGGCAGGTTTGGGTATATGCTTCTTACAAACCAGAGCTTCTCACAACAAGCATGATTGTTTTCGGTAGGGAACGTCCCAACTTTGGGAACGAAACGATATCCATTGCCTCTTATTGCTTTCAAATTTTTTGTCATGTCAACATAGAACAACATGAGTGTTGTGTGAATTTTTGTGATTTTTCGGGGTTCGTTTGGACATTTTTATGCATTAACTGATTTTTCAATGCATTTATGTGCATAATTCAAATTTGAACTACATGCACATGCTCCAGTGCATATAAATTAGTTGAAAAATCAAATATGTGTCCTTGGGTGCATGCTTAGGTCCCATACAAGAAATGGGAATGAATTTCAAACACCAGGGCACCATTGATTGCCGGCAAAACATTGAGATGCCTTGTTTCTAAATCCTAGCAAATCCAAAACTCGTCTGAAATTCATAAAACTTAGCACACTTTCATGGAGCGGCATCAACATGCCGTGGTAAAAATTTTGTCCCGTTTGGGGTAGGTTCGGGTATATGCTTCTCACAAACCAGAGCTTCTCACAGCAAGCATCATGGTTTCGGTAGGGAATGTCCCACCTTTGGGGACAAAACTATATCCATTGCCTCTTATTGCTTCCAAAAAATTTCTCGTGTCAACATAGAACAACAGGAGTGTTGTGTCAATTTTTTGTGATTTTCCGGAGTTCGTTTGGACATTTTTATGCATTAACCAAGTTTTAAATGCATTTATGTACATAATTCAAATTTGAAGTACATGCACATGCTCCAGTGCATATAAATTGGTTAAAAATCAAATATGTGTCCTTGGGTGCATGCTTAGGTCCCATACAAGAAATGGGAATGAATTTCAAACACCAGGGCACCGTTGATTGCCAGCAAAACATTGAGATGCCTTGTTTCTACATTCTAGCAAATCCAAAACTCGTCTGAAATTCATAAAACTTGGCATGCTTTCATGGAGGGGCATCAACATGCCATGGTAAAAATTTTGTCCCGTTTGGGGCTGGTTCGGGTATATGCTTCTCACAAACCAGAGCTTCTCACGTCAAGCATCATGGTTTCGGTAGGGAACGTCCCACCTTTGGGGACGAAACGATATCCACTGCCTCTTATTGCTTCCAAAAAAATTCTCGTGTCAACATAGAACAACAGGAGTGTTGTGTCAAATTTTTGTGATTTTTCGGGGTTCGTTTGGACATTTTTATGCATTAATCGAGTTTTAAATGCATTTATGTGCATAATTCAAATTTGAAGTACATGCACATGCTCCAGTGCATATAAATTGGTTGAAAAATGAAATCTGTGTCCTTGGGTGCATGCTTAGGTCCCATGCAAGAAATGGGAATGACTTTCAAACACTAGGGCACCGTTGATTGCCGACAAAACTTTGAGATACCTGGTTTTTTAATTCTAGTAAATCCAAAACTCGTCTGAAATTCATGAAACTTGGCATGCTATCATGGAGCGGCATCAACATGCCGTTGTAAAAATTTTGTCCCATTTGGGGCAGGTTTGGGTATATGCTTCTGTAACATCCCAAATTTTCAATTTGGAATGTTATACATTAGATCATCAATGCATATCATATTTTATTTTGCTTTTGGTTGATCCTAGAAACTCTACGCAACTCAATGACCCACGGAGAGAGTTGGGGATTTCATTATTTTCATATTTGAGTTCTCTCAAATTTTGAGAATAGGAACATTTGATTTTATTTATTTTATCATCAATTATTTCTATTACAAAAATATGAGAGAGGGAATAAAATAAATTTCCCAAAATAAAGAAATATTGAGGATTTAATAATAAAATCAAATAAGATTTTTCCGGAGTTTTTCGGTATTTTATTTGAATTTAGGAAAAATGTGCATTTTTCAAAGTTGCATTTAGGTCCCAAATAAATGTTTACCTTGTGCGGCTTGATTTTAGAAGCCCGTGAAAATTTATTTCGGAATTTTTGGAGTCTGTTTAGTATTTCTTTTTATGTTTCTTCCGAGCGGAATAATTTTTTCTAAAAACAATTTGCGAACCGACTTAACGGGCCGTGTCCGACCTGGACACCGACCCGGGAGGCCTTTATAAGCCGGGGGGGAGCCAGCCGAGCCCAGCCACCCGCGCCCCCAAACCCTAGCCCGCGCGCCCTGCCCTAGCCGCCACCGTCGCCGCCGCCGTCGTCCGCTGCCGCCGTCGCCGGATCCCGCCGCCGAGGTTCGCCGCCGCCTCATTTTCCATGCCGTCGTAAAAAAAATAAAAAAATCGGTGTTCGTCATTTTTATTTTTCTCGGATTAAATCCATGATTTTTCTGATCGCGATTCCTGATCCGATTTTCTTTTTAGTATAACTTTTCGCTCGTTTATCGGAATCAGGCGATTCAAGCGCCTAGAGTTTTGTCTCGAAACCCTCTATTCGTTTAACCAACTTAAAAAAAGTTTTTGCTACTGTAAAATTTGCCCTAGATCCAGATTTGTAGAACGAATTTGTTTTCTTTCGCCGCTTGACTTTCGTTGCTTTGTTCGATTTGCTTCTTTTTGCCAACCGAAGTTCTTAAGTTGAACCTTCTGGTTAGATCTCTTATTTGAGTTTTTCCTGTGCATTTAGATGAGTACTTATTGTATGCTTGTTTGTTTGTCTGCGATAGAATACCCGCAGTGCGCCGCTTGTTACTTCGAATCTCTAGGTTTCGCGGATCATCAGCAAGGAAAGTAACACTTTGATCATACCTTTTCTACTACCCAGTTTTATTGCATTAGATCAACCCTCACACATTGCATGAGGTAGTACCTATTACCTGTTTATTATCAAACCTTTGGGAGTTACTTCTACATTTGCTTATTATGCCATGCTATGCTAGTAGACGTGGACTGGGTGGGTGATATCGATGACAGATGTGAGTTTGTTAATTAATGGTTTATCTAAGGTGGCAACTTAAACACACATCTGGGTGGATTGAGGCACCTGGGTATTCCAGGACTTGCCTGTTTTCTTTTGGACCGCCACCCAGGCTCAAAGGGATCATGAGACTATCCATACTAGAAACTTCCGTGTGTAGCCACAAGCTATTATGGGCTCTAGCATAGTTGACTAAGTCGTGCGAACTCTTATAGTGGTAGACTAGCAGATGTAGGGGATGTAGGTTGGTACAGTCTACCTGATCGTAAGGTGCTAGCACTTCTGAAAGACTATGTCTCGGCCATCCGTCTTCTCAAACACCATGTAGTGCGAGAAACCAACCGGAGGCGATCGAGTCTTGTGGGGAAAAGTGCGCAAACCTCTGCAGAGTGTAATAAATTAATCATGGTTAGTCGTGTCCCCGGTTATGGACATCTTGAGTATCTAGTACCTGGATTATCATGTGAATCTCAACATGTTACTCTAAATTAATTTTGTTGGGTTATGTTTAATGATGATGCTTAATTGGGATTGAGAATGCTGTCAACCATTCTCAATGTTTAACAACTACCATGATAGTTAAATAATTTATTCCTTTGAAGTAGGGAAAAATTGGCTTTACGCAAAACTGTAACCATAAAGCTTTCCACCAGCCAGATCTGCATATAGTATAGCTGTTTCATTCCATTACTCTCTATGTGTTACCTTGCCAGCATATTCCATGTGCTGACCCGTTTCGGGCTGCAACGTTAATGTTGCAGACTTTTCAGACGATGATTAAGGAGTTTTTAGGTCTTGGTTCTATACTCAGTGATGCCGTTGGAGTTGATGGACTCACTTATCTTCCAAGCCTTCCGCTGTTATCGTTATTAGATGGCCTTAAGCCATATTTATTGTATTAAGTTCTCTTTTGAGACACTCGATGTAATAAGTGTGTGATTGCTACTCTGCTATAAATCCTCCCAGTATTGTGTGGTGTTAGCATTAGTGATCCAGGGATGACACCGGAGCACAGAGATCAGACTGTTTGAGGTCTGGTCGCTACAGAGATGGTATCAGAGCACACGCTGACTGTAGGACACAACCACTAAGCTAAAGGACCTAGATCACTATTCACTCTCTTCTCTTCTGACCTCTCATCTTTTCTACTCTTTAGGATGGCGGATGCAAGGAACAAGTTCACACAACCGGATGAAGATACACCCTTTGTGCGTCACTTGAAGGAAGTCACTAGATACCTGAACATAGGAGTACCAAGCTTCATGGGAACCTACAACGCCACTTTACCTGAAGAAGAGCGCTAGATGATTCAAGTTCAAGTTCCAGGAAGGACTTTCATGCCAGTCACTGAGCCCATAGAGTTTTCTTTTGATGCAGCAACTTGGAGTCTAGGACAGAGCATGGCAGCTCACATCGCCATGGGACGCATTGGAGAAGTCTACCGCAAGGATCTCAAGGATACTATCTACCAGATTTGTGGGCGCTGAGATGAGCACTGGGAGATGATCAGCACCAGGAAGGATAGATCAATTGCAGCTTTTATCCAAGAGCTAAACTAGCACATTCGACGATAGGAGAACCAGATGTGCGCCGACATGATAGATCTGGATAGGCTAAGACTAGAATCAAGGAACTGGAGGAAGAACTCAAGGCTACACATGAAGATTATGAAGAGGAAATTGAAGTATTGGTGGAGAAGAATAACGACCTGATCAAGAAGATCGGAATATTTATGGGAGGCCCTACGCCAGTAGATGAAGACGAAGAACCCAAGGAGATTAGCCCGGAAAACTACATCATCATCGACGGCACCGACTCGAAACAAGATAGTAGCGATGATGACTATGTTGATGAAGCTGGAGCAGATATCATGGAGTCTGCAACCGAAGAATATTTCTAGTAGACCACCTCATCAGTGGTAGTAGTCCACCATGTAAATATAGTAGTCCAAGCACTTTTGCGATAGATAGATCGATTGCATGCCCTTGTTTGATTGAATGAAGTGAATTGTTTGATTTTGCCTCATGAGCATATGGGTAGTGTTTTCTCTTTAGACCCCCTCTATTCTTACATCTCATCTTTTCTAAACCCTCAGATGCCTCCGAGACGTGAGCCCGGATTTGCCTTTCCACCGGAGCTCACCCAGTTGATCCAGCAGTAGAACACACTGATGCAGTTGCTAGTCCAGAATCAGAATCAGGGGAACAACAACAACAACCCACCACCACCACCACCACCTGTTGACCACCTAGCCCGTTTTCTTAGGCTGAATCCGCCGGTGTTTTCCAGTAGCACCGAGCCGATAGTAACACCTCCAACAGATTGTCCGGCGCCTCCGGTTGGATGGGGATCACCGGCACGGTGGGCTTGCTCCTCTTGGAAGGAGGTTGCCCGTCGGACTCTGGAACCTTTGAAGGTTCCGGAGCGGTGTTCGGCCAAGGGCCGGACTTGGAGCCCTGGGGGGTTTTATCCCCTTTACTCCTGGAGTCCGGGAGGTCGCCTTGCGGCGCCTCCAGGACCACCTCCTCCTGGCTTGGAACCTGTTGGGACAACACTTCGGCGTCGTCCGTAGGGCGGGGGAGGTAGCCGTCAGAAGCGAATTCACATCCGACGAGCCCAGTGAACCGCTCGACGACGCGTCGAGCTGGTCTTTGGGTGGGCTGCATAATCATATTCGACATAAGGGAAAGCTGTGCAATAAAGGAATACTATGAATTACTCTGGTATCCGGATACTTACGATTTCGCCAGGGGCTTGGCCCTGAGCGGCCACTCCTCTCCGCCGTCGTTGGCGTCGGTGGAGTAGTCGGGAGGAAGGGTTTTCCCCTTATTGGACCCTTTGGCCTCCCCAGAGGGGGCGGCCTTTCTCTTCTTCTCTACCCCCGCTGGAGGGGGAGAGGTCTCTTCTTCCTCCTCCTCGTCTTCACGAGAGGAATGCACCTTGGAACCGTCGGATGATGAACTCGACACCTCCTGGCGCCGGGCACTTTTTCGAGTCCCTGTGGCCTTCTTCTCCAGCACCACATAGGGTGCCGGAACCAGCAGCTTCGCCAAGCGGGCATCGGCTGGGTCTTCGGGCAAAGGAGCCGGACAAGCGATTTGTCCGGATTTCGCCTGCCAATCCTGTCAAAGGTAAGGGAGCTTAGATCCCGCATAGAGTTAAACTATGAAAAACTAGTACCCTGTAAAAGGTACAAACAACTTACCGCGCTAGCATGACGCTGCGCGCTGAATCCGCGATCCTCGGTAGCGGATGCGGGAGCCTCGGCGCCCTTGAAAAGCACCTTCCAGGCATCTTCGTACGTCGTGTCAAAGAGCCTGCTCAGAGTTCGGTGCTGCGCCGGGTTGAACTCCCACATATTGAAGGCCCGTTGTTGACACGGGAGGATCCGGCGGATGAGCATAACCTGGACTACGTTGACAAGCTTGAGCTGCTTGTCCACCAGGGTTTGGATGCATGTTTGCAGTCCAGTCACCTCTCCTTTGCTGCCCCACGACAGGCCCGTCTCTTTCCAGGATGTGAGCCACGTTGGGGGTCCGGACCGGAACTCGGGGGCTGCGACCCATTCAGCGTCGCGCGGCTCAGTGATGTAAAACCACCCCGATTGCCACCCCTTCAGGGTCTCCACAAAGGAGCCCTCGAGCCATAAGATGTTGGGCATCTTGCCCACCATGGCGCCTCCGCACTCCGCCTGGTTGCCGCGCACCACCTTCGGCTTGACATTGAAAGTCTTGAGCCATAGGCCAAAATGGGGGCGGATGCAGAGGAAAGCCTCGCACACGACGATAAACACCGAGATGTTGAGGATGAAGTTCGGGGCCAGATCATGGAAATCCAGGCCGTAGTAGAACATGAGTTCCCGGACGAATGGGTGGATAGGAAAGCCCAGTCCGCGGAGGAAGTGGGGAAGGAACACTACCCTCTCATGGGGCCTTGGGGTGGGGAGGAGCTGCCCCTCTTCGAGAAGCCGGTACGCGATGTCGTTGGACAAGTATCCGGCCTTCCTCAGTTTTTTGATGTGTCCCTCCGTGACGGAGGAGACCATCCACTTGCCTCCCGCTCCGGACATGGCTGGAGAAGGTTGAGGTGAGGAGTGCGGACTTGGGCGCTGGAGCTCGAGTGCGCGAAAATGGATAGGCAAAGGAGGAAGAAGGCGTAGGTGAAAAGGTGGATCCTTATCCCCTTATATGGGTGGATGCAACTGCGTGTCCCCACCAGCCTGGTAAAACTCGCTTATCTCCAAGTGCCGTAATCAATGGCACGGTTGGGTTACCCATGCCCGTATTGATGAGAATCCCGGAATAAGGGGACACGATCTCTGCTTCGACGAGACGTGCCAAGGAAACCGCCTCGCATGACACGCTGAGGTGGGACAATAAGACGATTCGAATAAAGGCTTGGCCGTGGTGCGATGTCGGAATACTTCAGCAGATTAGATTTGTGTAAATATTATTCTCTCTATGGCAATATGTGGAAACTTATTTTGCAGAGCCGGACACTATCTTTGTGTTCAAAATCTTCTATGAAGTACTTGGAGGAGGAACCTGCCTTGCAATGCCGAAGACAATCTGCGCGCCGGACTCATCGTCATTGAAGCCTGGTTCAGGGGCTACTGAGGGAGTCCTGGATTAGGGGGTGTCCAGATGACCGGACTATGAAGATACGAGATTGAAGACTTCGTCCCGTGTCCGGAAGGGACTTTCCTTAGCGTGGAAAGCAAGCTTGGCGATACGGATATATAGATCTCCTACCATTGTAACCGACTTTGTGTAACCCTAACCCTCTCCGGTGTCTATATAAACCGGAGGGTTTTAGTCCGTAGGACAACATACAGAACAACAATCATACCATAGGCTAGCTTCTAGGGTTTAGCCTCTCCGATCTTGTGGTAGATTTACTCTTGTACTACCCATATCATCAATATTAATCAAGCAGGACGTAGGGTTTTACCTCCATCAAGAGGGCCCAAACCTAGGTAAAACTTCGTGTCCCTTGCCTTCTGTTACCATCCGGCCTAGACGCACAGTTCAGGACCCCCTACCCGAGATCCGTCAGTTTTGACACCGACAAGGACGACGGGGATGGTCCGGCGAGGGAGGGGCGGTGGAGTGGCGCCAACGTGGTGGCGAAGCACGGTGGCGATGGAAGGCGTGGGATCGAGCCCCTCCTCGATCCAGAACCAGTCGAGTGGGAGGGGTCCAGGGAGGAGGACGAGTCATCGGGCGAGGGGGGGTTCTCCGGCGAGGTGGGTCGCGCGGCGCCGTCGTCGGGGATCAACGGCGGGGTCGGCGATGGAGGCCGACGCGGGCGTCGGGGTCGAGGGGCGAGCGCTGTAACACCCACGATGCGACTATATCTCCCACGTGTCGGAGCACGACTTAGAGGCATAACCGCATAGTAGGCATGTCGCAAGAGGGGTAATCTTTAAACATCCCATGTACTGAATATGAAAGGGATAAAGAGTTGGCTTACAATCACCACTTCACTCAATGCATAAATATAGCATTACATCATCCAAAATACAATCAAGGTCCGATTACGGAACCAAATAAAGAAAGACAACCCCAAATGTGAGATCCCCGATCGCCCCGACGGGGCTCCACTATTGATCAACTGGAAACGAAACAAGACTACGATCAAGATCTTCATCGAGCTCCTCCTTGAGCTCGGTTGCGTCACCTGCACAGTTATCATCGGCACCTGCAACTGTTTGAAGTAATCTGTGAGCCACGAGGACTCAGCAATCTCACACCCGCGAGATCAAGACTATTTAAGCTTATGGGTAGGAAAGGGTAGTAAGGTGGAGCTGCAGCAAGCACTAAACATATATGGTGGCTAACATACGCAAATAAGAGCGAGAAGAGAAGCAATGCAACGGTTGTGAAGCTAGAAGTGATCAAGAAGTGATCCTGAAACTACTTACCCACAAACATAACACAAGAACCATGTTCACTTTCCGGACTCCACTGAGAAGAGACCATCACGGCTACACACGCGGTTGATGCATTTTAATTAAGTTAAGTGTCAAGTTCTCTACAACCGGACATTAACAAATTCCCATATGCCCATAACCGCGGGCACGGCTTTCGAAACTTCAAAACCCTGCAGGGGTGTCCCAACTTAGCCCATCACAAGCTCTCACGGTCAACGAAGGATATTCCTTCTCCTAGGAAGACCCGATCAGACTCGGAATCCCGATTACAAGACTGTTCGACACTGGTAAAACAAGACCAGCAAAGCCGCCCGGATGTGCCGACAAATCACGATACGAGATTCACATATCTCGTTCTCAAGGCACATTGGATGATCCAGACGTCGGGTTGGCATAGACCCTGGTTTCCCAGGGGGCACCGGACATCGCTCAGGTTGGACCAACACTTAGAGAAGCACTGGCCTGGGGGGGGTTAAAATAAAGATGACCCTTGAGTCTACAGAACCCAAGGGAAGGTGATAGGTTGTTAGTGCAAATTAAAACCATGGTTGGGCCTTGCTGGAGGAGTTTTATTCAAGGCGAACTGTCAAGGGGTTCCCATTATAACCCAACCGCGTAAGGAACGCAAAATCAAGGAACATAACACCAGTATGATGGAAACTAGGGCGGCAAGAGTGGAACAAAACACCAGGCATAAGGCCGAGCCTTCCACCCTTTACCAAGTATATAGATGCATTAAAGTAAACACGATATAATAATGATATCCCAACAATATCGATGTTCCAACATGGAACAAACTTCAACTTCACCTGCAACCAGCAACGCTATAAGAGGGGCTGAGCAAAGCGGTAACATAGCCAAACAGCGGTTTGCTAGGAAAGGTGGGTTAGAGGCTTGACATGGCAATATCTGGGGCATGATATGGCAGGTGGTAGGTATCGCGGCATAGCAATAGAGCGAACAACTAGTGTCGGTGTCAAAACCGGCGGATCTCGGGTAGGGGGTCCCGAACTATGCATCTAGGCCAGATGGTAACAGGAGGCAAGGGACACAAAGTTTTACCCTGGTTTGGGCCCTCTTGATGGAGGTAAAACCCTACGTCCTACTTGATTAATATTGATGATATGGGTAGTACAAGAGTAGATCTACCACGAGATCGGAGAGGCTAAACCCTAGAAGCTAGCCTATGGTATGATTGTTGTTCTGTATGTTGTCCTACGGACTAAAACCCTCCGGTTTATATAGACACCGGAGAGGGTTAGGGTTACACAAAGTCGGTTACAATGGTAGGAGATCCACATATCCGTATCGCGAAGCTTGCCTTCCACGCCAAGGAAAGTCCCTTCCGGACACGGGACGACGTCTTCAATCTTGTATCTTCATGGTCCAGGAGTCCGGCCAAAGGATATAGTCCGGCTGTCCAGACACCCCCTAATCCAGGACTCCCTTAGTAGCCCCCGAAACAGGCTTCAATGACGATGAGTCCGGCGAGCAGATTGTCTTCGGCATTGCAAGGCGGGTTCTCCTCCGAATTCCGTGTACCTGTTGAATAAAGTCCGGTTTCTTGTAAATGTTGCGCTCCTTGGCTTCTATGCCCAATAATGGCCGTCTCCCACGTGTCAAACGAATATGAAAAGTCTGAATGTTTTTACATCCACACCCCTAGCCGCGTAAATGAGCCGCCCATTTAAGGGCACGAGGATTTAGATCCAAACCACACCTTCTCCCCTTCACGAGTGTTCATCAGAGCGCATCCGACAAAGGTCCATTCCACCATGGCCAGCCGTCGCAACTCCTCCTTTCGCCCTTCCAACCCTCAGCCTGGATATTGGGAGAGATGCTCCATCCCGCATAGCGAGCTAGTGACGCTCTAGACCAAGGGATTTCTCCCCCCGGCCTATATGGTCCCGGTTCGAGCCAGTCTTGCCATCTATAATGGCAGAGAGCAAGCAGAGAGTGCCCCTAATCCCTCCAAAGGAGAGCGGGTATGCCTTGTCCCTTATTTAATAAGCGGGCTCGGATTTCCAATCCATCCGTTTCTCCGGGGGCTCCTGGAGTTCTATGGCCTCCAGCTACACAATCTTACGCCTGCCTCCGTATTGCAAATCGCGGGCTTCGTAGCCCTCTGCGAGCTGTTTTTGGGTGTTGAGGCTCATTTCGGGCTGTGGAAAGAGCTATTCTGCCTTGTGCCCCATTCTCAAAAGGGGTCAATATATCAAGTGGGCGGAGCCGAAGTGTGGCGCATCGCTGGGACCGGATACCTATCCGGAACCCCAAAGAAGGCGTCCGAGGACTGGCCTTCGAAATGGTTTTACATAGAGGACGTCCCGCTGCTAGATCCTGTCTGGATCGGCCTCCCTGAGTTCGACAATGCTCCACTAAAGAAGCGCCTAAGTTGGCATCCACGGAGCCCTCAGAGGGAAAGTGACAAGGACGTCCTTTACCTGATGGGCCGGATAAGATTGTTAGCTCATTTCGGACTGACCATGACCGGGGTCATGGCTGCAGCCGCTACAGTATAGAGGCCACCCCATGTGGGACTTCAACGGGGAGGACGACGCCACCCGCTACGGCCGTAAGGGACCGGGTTCGGCTGCGACTCTAACAAAGACCTTGTCCGCTTTGTATAAGGGAGAAGAGGAGGAATTTCTTCGCGTCAACCCACAGGGTGGATTTTCTATGTACAATCCCCCAAGCTGGGTAAGTGGTCACATTTACTTGCCCATCCGTTTTTATATTCCCATTGTTAAATATTCAGTCTAACGACTTCAACGCAGGAACTGCGCCAGGCTGTTAAAGAAATAAAGAGCCCTCCTCCACAACCCGAGGACCCAGGACGGTCCCTCGACCCGGCCTCTCAAGAGGATCCGGTGGTATCAGTGGAGCTGATTGATGGAGTGTTCCATCAATTGAGCAAGGACAACGCCTTGGTGGCCATTACGGCCAATTACCCAGGGCTAATCCCGGCCTCCTAGGTAACTGAGATCAAAGTCCCAGTACCCCGAATAGGGGTCCGCTCTCTCGTGTTTTCAGTTTCCTGATTACAACCGAGCTTTGCAGGGGAGGTTTTTGAGACGGGAGGCCGAACCTGCGGCGACAAGCCAACGAGGGGCCGCAGGGCCCCGTGGGCAGAAAAGAGGTGCAGTCCGGACTGAGGCGTCAGCGCAAAGGTATGGCGTGCCCCCTTATCCCAGGTGTTATACCTTCAAGGCATATTAACACTCGTGCTCTCTTCAGGACAAAGAGACCTCGCCGGACTATATCCGGAGAGGCTGCCAATAGCGCCTCCACCAGCCAGGCTCCAAAGCCTGGTCCGAAGGCGGAGGCGAACACAAGGCGCGCACCGGACGCTCCTCCGACAGAGGATGTGGACAGGTTGTCTGCCACCAACTTCGAGGTGGAGAGTTCCATGAACCACAGGCGTCGCCGGACAATTCTTCGCGACGATTGTTTCTCCCAAGAGGCATTAGATGCCTTCAATTCGGGAGATGCGAACCTCCGTGCCGCTCAAAATGGTCTAGCCAGAGCCACGGAGCAATATGTAAAAGACATACGGGTAAGAAAATTTTGGTAATTATATATATATACCAGTAGCCCCCGAGACTTGAAACAGTTAGAATAACTAATTTAAGGATCATTTGTTATGCAGGTTCTTACAGAAAAGAATTCCCTGCTGTCCCAGGAGCTAGTAGAGTGCAAAGCCCAACTTGAGGCCGCACTAGCCGCGGCAGGGGAGCCCAAGGAGACCCCCTCAGGTAATATACACTTCGAAAGATAAGTATTTTGCGAAGCACGGCATAGGTGCGAATCTGACAAATGAAATTGCAGATGGCGCCGGATTGTATCCGGAAAGGCAACAACTCCTACGCCAGCTGAAGGCTGGTGAGAAGGTGCTGACAAAGGTGAGGCGGGAGAAGAATGATCTCCAAGATGCCAACACCAAGCTGGGCGTCGACCTGAAAGATGTTCGTGCCCAGCTGTCAGACTCCGTTAAGGAGAATCAGCGGCTTCGGCGCGGCATATTTAGTAAGTGCTTAAACGAACCTTGGGAAAAAAGTTCAGCGGGGAAGTCGACTAACAGAGTAATGTCTGTAGGTGTGCTAACAGGTCGTCCTGCAGAGGAGATACCCGGTTCTACAGGTGACCTTCTTCCCGAGCTCTCACAACTGCTGGAGCGAGTTCGGCAGGCGATGCAAGGCGTTGCCCAGTCCTTGTGGCCATCCATCTCCATGCCCGAAGGTCTTGGAGAGCTTGTGGAGAAGCTGAAGGGAGCACGGCGGCGCTTCCGATTGTGGAAGATATCGGCCTGCCGTCAAGGCGCTAGGGAGGCCTGGGCCATGGTGAAGACGCGGTACACAAAGGCTAACCCCAACCACATGGCCGAGGTCAGTCTTGTGGGGCCTGATGGGAAGGATATCCCTGTAAGCTTAGTATACGACCAAGTAGAATTGGCCGCAAAGTATTCCCAGCAGGACTGTAAATTAGACAGCCTGTTAGATTGTATTGAAGAGGAATACAATCAGTCAGAATGACTATGTAATTTAATTGACATTTATAATGCCTTCTAGCCGGATTGTAGATCGTTTGTCATGGCTGACCTTTTCGCTTCAGCCTCGGGACCTGACGGTCCGGAGTGTGTCCGAATTCCCATGCGGTTATATAAGAACCGGGGAATGCATGGAGACCAGGCGTAGGGGTCATTAGTGCGTGAACAGACAAGTGCCCGACTAGTTATGTTATATTACATGGTTAGTAAGAAACATCTTCCAGGGAGAATAGTTCCATTAGGGGTTCCTTTCCCTGGGAGGCATGCCCTAAAGTGCATGCCCATTCTGCGAAAAAGACGCGGGAAAAAGCATCTGGGGGCGCATAAATAAATAAGTGAAAAGATCATCTTTTAGGTCACCGACCGAATATTCCCTTAAGAACGCTAGCTTTCGGCTTCACCCAGTCTGAGGTACACATCCGGCTGATCCGGCAGTAACAATCGCAGAGGTGCTCCCTTTACCGCCTAGCCGAATAATCGGGAACGTAGGGGTAAGCACAGAAGCCAGGCAACCCAGCTTGTCCAAAACTTAAGTCATATCGATGAATATAATGGTGAAATAAAAGGTACATGCGGAAGTGTAACACATGTGTTGGGCATGAAGCCCGTATAACTAAGCTTCTGTTAAAAGAAGCCCCCAGGTTTAATGAGTGCGAATAGCACGTCATTTGATGAGCCTTTAAAGGCTATAAGAGAAAGGAGGGAGAAGGAGAGAAATGTAAGACAGACAGTATATAAAAATGGACAGAGGAAGGAGACGAACACAGAGTCCAGCGCTAGGCATAGAATCTTCGGAGACGTGCTGCGTTCCATGGGTTCGGCTCGAGTCGGTTATCCGATGCATCTCACAGGCGGTACGCTCCACCAGTCAGGACTTGGTCAATTATGAAGGGACCTTCCCACTTGGGCTTGAGTTTGTCCTTTTCCTTATTCGGCAGGCGTAGAACTAATTCGCCAACGTTGTAATTTTTGGCTCGTACTTCTCTGCTTTGGTATCTTCGAGCCTGCTGTTGATAGAATGCGGAACGGGCTTTTGCCACGTCACGCTCCTCCTCCAATGCATCCAAACTGTCCTGCCGATCGAGCTCGGCTTCTCTTTCTTCGTACATGCGCACTCGAGGTGAGTCATGAATTATGTCGCAAGGCAAAACTGCCTCTGCGTCGTACACCATAAAGAATGGTGTGTATCCGGTGGTGCGATTCGGCGTGGTCCACAACCCCCAGAGTACGGAGTCGAGCTCCTCTACCCAGTGTGTGTTAGATTCCTTGAGGGACCGCACTAATCTGGTTTTGATGCCGCTCATGATAAGACCATTTGCACGTTCGACCTGGCCGTTAGTTTGTGGGTGATAGACGGAAGCATAATCGAGCTTGATGCGCATGTTTTTGCACCAGAGTTTTACCTCGTTGGCCGTAAAGTTCGTGCCGTTATCAGTGATGATGCTGTGGGGGACGCCGTAACGGTGTACAACCCCGGATATAAAGTCTATCACTGGTTTGGATTCGGCCGTCTTAACAGGCTTGGCTTCTATCCATTTGGTGAACTTATCCACCATGACTAGTAAGTATTTTTGCTTGTGGGTTCCACCTTTAAGTGGTCCAACCATGTCAAGCCCCCAGACCGCGAAGGGCCAAGTGATGGGAATGGTTTGGAGGGCGGTGGGTGGCATATGGCTTTGTTTGCAAAGAGCTGGCAACCGACACATTGTTGGACTAAGTCCTGGGCGTCTGCCCGGGCCGTCGGCCAATAAAAGCCTGTATGGAAGGCCTTGCTTACAAGGGACCGAGCTGCCGCGTGATGACCGCCGAGTCCAGCGTGAATTTCAGCCAGGAGGTTCCGCCCTTCCTCTTCGGAGATGCACCTTTGAAGGACTCCGGTAGTGCTTTTCTTATAAAGCTCTCCCTCGTGGACTTTGTAGGCTTTGGATCGCCGCACTATGCAGCGTGCCTCATTTTGGTCCTCGGGGAGTTCCTGCCTAGTAAGGTAGGCGAGGAATGGTTCTGTCCACGGGGTGATGACGGCCATTATTACGTGGGTTGAAGGTGTTATTTCATTGGCAGAGCCTCCGATTGTGTCAGAATGTTCGGTGCTGGGCAGTGCGGTTGGGTCCGGGCTGATATTGTTCGGCTCCCCTTCCCATACTACGGATGGCTTGAACAGCCTTTCCAAGAAGATGTTGGGGGGACTACATCGCGTTTTGCGCCGATGCGTGCCAGGACATCTGCCGCCTGATTATTTTCCCGGGCTATATGGTGAAATTCAAGCCCTTCGAACCGAGCTGACATTTTTAGGACGGCGTTGCGGCAAGCTGCCATTTTTGGATCCTTGGCATCGAAGTCTCCATTTATTTGGGATATTGCGAGGTTCGAGTCCCCGCGCACCTCTAGGCGTTGAATGCCCATGGATACTGCCATCCGGAGACCATGTAAAAGGGCCTCATATTCGGCTGCATTGTTGGAGTCTGTGTACATAATCTGGAGTACGTAATGGACTGTGTCTCCTGTGGGGGACGTCAAAACGACGCCAGCCCCTAGTCCGGCCAACATCTTGGAGCCGTCGAAATGCATGATCCAATTTGAATATGTGTCGTACTCTTTAGGGAGTTCGGCCTCCGTCCATTCTGCGACGAAGTCGGCCAAAACTTGTGACTTGATGGCTCGCCGTGGCTTATAAGTTATGTCGAACGGGAGGAGCTCAATGGCCCATTTTGCAATCCGGCCCATTGCGTCACAGTTGTTTATAATATCGTTAAGTGGTACTTCCGAGGCTACTGTTATTGAACACTCTTGAAAGTAGTGTCGTAGCTTCCGGGATGCCATGAATACCACGTACGCAATCTTTTGATAATGTGTGTACCGTGATTTGCACGGAGTGAGGACAGTGGAGACATAATAGACCGGCTTTTGAAGGGGGAATTTGTGTCCGTCCGTTTCTCGTTCGACGACGACCACTGCGCTTACAACCTGATGTGTTGCTGCAATGTACAATAGCATTGGTTCGCCAATGTTTGGCACGGCCAGGACTGGGTTTGTTGCCAATATGGCTTTTATTTCGTCGAGTCTGGCCGTGGCTACATCCGTCCATTCGAAGTGTTCGGTGCGCCGAAGGAGGCGGTAAAGGGGTAGGGCCTTTTCTCCCAAGCGGGAGATAAAGCGGCTTAGAGCCGCCACGCATCCGGTTAACTTTTGTATTTGTTTGAGGTCCGTTGGGATATCCAATTGTGACAGAGCTCGGATCTTGGCTGGATTTGCTTCAATTCCTCTACTGGATACAATGAAGCCCAAGAGCTTACCTGCTGGAACGCCGAAAACGCATTTTTTCGGGTTGAGCTTGATGTCGTATATTCGGAGGCTATCAAATGTGAGCCTCAAGTTGTCTACTAGAGATTCGACATGTCTTGTTTTGACGACCACATCATCTACATATGCCTCCACTGTTTTGCCGATCTGGTTTGCCAGACATGTCTGAATTATGCGCTGATATGTTGCGCCAACGTTTTTGAGCCCGAAGGGCATTGTGTTGAAGCAGAATGGGCCGTCTTGATTTGATGGTAGCCGGAATATGCGTCGAGGAAACACAACGAATCGTGTTCTGCGGTAGCGTCAATAATTTGATCGATGCGGGGGAGGGGGAAGGGATCCTTTGGGCAAGCCTGGTTAAGGTCTTTAAAATCAACGCACAGGCGCCAGGATTTGTCCTTCTTTGGTACCATCACCAAGTTTGATAGCCAGTCCGGATGTTTTATATCTCTGATGAATCCGGCCTCCAATAGCTTTTCTAGCTCCTCTCCCATGGCCTGTCTCTTAGGTTCGGAAAAACGCCGAAGAGCTTGTTTGACAGGTTTGAATCCTTTTAGGATATTTAAGCTGTGCTCGGCCAGCCTGCGTGGGATTCCTGGCATGTCTGAAGGGTGCCAGGCGAAAATGTCCCAGTTCTCTCGTAGGAACTCTCGCAGTGTGGCGTCTACATCAGGGTTTAACTGTGCCCCGATGGAAGCTGTTTTATTGGGGTCCGTTGGATGGACCTGGAATTTGACTATTTTGTCCGCCGGTTTAAAGGAGGTGGACTTGGATCTTTTGTCGAGTACCACATTGTTGCTATTCACCATGGAGCGCAGCGCAGTCAGTTCCTCAGCCGCTAGGGCTTCGGATAGTGCCTCGAGGGCCAGTGTGGCTGTCTTGTTTTTGGCGCGGAGTGCTATGTCCGGATCACTAGCGAGAGTGATGATCCCGTTAGGCCCGGGCATCTTGAGCTTCATGTACCCGGGGTATTGCTTGGAAGATTGTAAACGCTTCCCGTCCTAGCAGAGCATGATAACCGCTGCTGAACGGAGCCACATGGAACGTGACCTCTTCGGACCTGTAATTATCCGGCGTGCCGAACACCACATCTAGTGTGATTTTTCCTGTACAGCGCGCTTCCCGACTGGGGATTATTCCTCCAAAGGTTGTGCTGCTTCGCTCAATGCGGTTCCAGTCTATTTCCATTTTTTGAAGGGTTTCCTCATAAATGAGGTTCAATCCGCTGCCGCCGTCCATGAGTACCTTGGTAAGACGAAAGTCGTCCACTATTGGACTGAGGACCAATGCGCTGGTGCTCGGGCTGTTCGGAATTTAGGTTCATCACTGGCGTTAAAGGTAATAGCCGTCTCACTCCATGGGTTTATTGTTGCTACTTGGTAGACTTCGGCAAGGTTGCGGAGTGTCCTTTTTTGCATATTATTTGATGCGTAAGTCTCGAAGACTGTTAATACCGTATTGGTGTCTCTGGGGTGGCTTTTTGTGGCCTCCGGAATTAGGAGATCTTCGCCAATTTTGGCCACCTGCCAGAGTATCCAACATGCTCTAAGGCTGTGAGTTGGTGTGGCGTCCTCTGTACTGTGAATTTTACAGGGTCCATTAAGCCATCCTTCCAGTACGGTTCCATGCCCTGTAGATGGTTTTTGCTTTTTGGTGTTTGACCCGGGTGTCTGGCGATGATGCACCCTTTTATTTCGGACTGGGTTTGTATTCAGGGCCGGATCGTCCCAAAATTTTATTTCGGTTTTCCAGGCGCTTTCCATCGCAAAGTAATTTCATACAATGGACGCCAAGTCAGCAAAGCGTGTAATATCACGGCGACTTATGGCGTTGAGGATTCCCTTGTCCGTGCAATTATTGCAGAAGATTGAGATTGCATCTTCCTCGCGGCAGTCCCTTATCCTGTTCCTAACCAGGAGGAATCTGGCCCAGTAATGATGTACTGTTTCTTTGGGCTCTTGCCTGATTTGGGATAGATCGCTTATGTTCGGGTGGGTGGGTGGAATTAAATCCGAAGCCTCACCCAATCTGAGGCTCAGAGGCCGAGGAATTTCCGAACTCGAAAATTTGGATTCCTGGATGTTGTCCAATGAATCCAGCCCGTCACCTGACTCTAAGTTCAGGTCTTGAGTGATATCCTCCCCTCCGCGGGTATCCGGCTTGGAGGGATCGGGAATCCGGACGTAGCTAGTCCTTCAGATAGATGAAGGGTCGCCGCACTGTCCCTCTACCACGGCAACGTGATGGGTGACTTGGGGAGAGTTAATCTCTCTCAGATCGGGTTTAGGCCCAATCTGGTCATAATCCGTAGCGACTCCCAGGGTGGCGATGCGATCCAAGAGCTCGTTTATGGAGGAGAGCTCCATTGGATCTAACTGCTCGGCGAGTTCCGAGCTGACATGAAGATTATTTTTGATGGTTCGAGAGGTCATCATCGGCGCAGAAGCCGAACAGGCGGTCATAAGAAAACCACCTAGCCGGAGGGTTTGGCCGACAGCCAAAGCTCCCTTAGCAACGGTGCTGTCTTTAAAGACGGGGCGAGGCATCCTTCCTGATGGCGACGACACAGAGGAACTCTCAATGAAAGCACCAATGTCGGTGTCAAAACCGGCGGATCTCGGGTAGAGGGTCCCGACCTATGCGTCTAGGCCAGATGGTAACAGGAGGCAAGGGACACGAAGTTTTACCCAGGTTCGGGCCCTCTTGATGGAGGCAAAACCCTACGTCCTGCTTGATTAATATTGATGATATGGGTAGTACAAGAGTAGATCTACCACGAGATCGGAAATGCTAAACCCTAGAACCTAGCCTATGGTATGATTGTTGTTCTGTATGTTGTCCTACGGACTAAAACCCTCCGGTTTATATAGACACCGGAGAGGGTTAGGGTTACACAAAGTCGGTTACAATGGTAGGAGATCCACATATCTGTATCGCCAAGCTTGCCTTACACACCAAGGAAAGTCCCTTCCGGACACGGGACGAAGTCTTCAATCTTGTATCTTCATGGTCCAGGACTCCGGCCAAAGGATATAGTCCGGCTGTCCGGACACCCCCTAATCTAGGACTCCCTCAACTAGCAAGCAAAGATAGAAGTGATTTCGAGGGTATGGTCATCTTGCCTGAAATCCCGCAAGGAAGAAGAACGGGTCCATGAAGAAGACAAACGGATGTAGTCGAACGAATCCTCACAACTCCAGAACGAAGCGGAAGCTAACGAGAAAAGCAACCCGGAAATAAGCAAACAACATAGTAAACAACCATCACATGAACATGGCATGATGCACAACCAAGTATGATGCATGTCCGGTTTAAAGAGGCATGGCATGGCAATATGCACAAACAACACTACAAGTTAAGTGGAGCTCAATATGCAACGAGTTGCATGTTGACGAAACACCACATCAATTATTTAGTTCTCTCTCGTTTAAACTACTCAACAAAATTAAATGTTGTTTAAACATGGCAAGAGGTGGAGCATAAGTAAACTAAACCTTTAGGCAAGTTTAAATGAGGCCAGAAATAACAAACAACAATTCCGGTAAATCCCCATATGCATTTAGCAATTTAAAGCAAACAACATATTTTAACCATTTAAATAAGTTTAAATAACATGATGCGGATGACATGTGCAAGTTTTATGCAATTTGGAAAAGTTGACAAGAGCATGATATGAAGCATTTGTCATCGTGGCAGAAATGAAAGGGGTGCCACGGCGACGATAACGAAACGGTGCCACGGAAACGTTCCGGTTCTGACAACTCCTTGAGACGTCGGTGCAAAAGAAAGTGTGCCGGGAGTGTGCAAGAGATGGTGGGGTGATCCCGGTTACCGGGTTCCCACGGGTCGATGACGGTGACAAGGCAAAAGAGGGGCAACGTGCACCGACAATTCGAGCACGGAGCAAACACGGGCATCTCATACATCACACATGCATTCGTTCATGGGAGGTCGTCTCGGGGTTATACCTTCAAAGCGTGCGACATCGGAGGGGTTCAAATTTGATGCAGTGTAGGGGAAGTAGACGTTCCCGCAACGGTAGTCGAAGTAGTGGTTCTATCGGTCTTCGATGGTAGTGGTATACGTTCATTTTTAAAGAGGTACTTGACGCATCCGAGGTTTCCGGAGGCGGCGGTAGTCATTCCCTAGTCTTCGAGGGAAGTAGTGGTTCCGTTCGTTTTCGGAGAGGTACTTGACGAATCCAAGGTTTCCGGGGGCGACGGTAGTGGAACTTGGCGAATCCAAGTTCTTCGGAGGTCGTCATCGAACTTTGTCAAATACACGATGTGGGTAGATGTTCAGTCGACGACCTTCGGCGACGGTAGTTGTAACGGGTCTTCAGCCACGGAAGTAGTCGTACATGTTTTCGTAGAGGTTCGGGGTCAACGACATGGAACTTAGCATCCATGGGGTCTTTGCGGGTCGGCGGTAGACCGGTAGTGGTTCATGTTTTGTAGCCGTTCGAGTCATCGGTGGAGGAACTTGGCGGTCCATGTGGTCGAACTTGGTGCATCCGAATGGTACTTGGCGAATCCCCGTAGTCCAACTTGGTGGCCTTGACGTCCAACACAAAACAGCAAAAGGGCCTCGGGATGCCAACAGCAAGGAGGCGATGGTGGTAGCTGCGAGCTCCTGTGCAGGGGAAGGAGAGGGCAGCCTCGTGGTTGTGCTGGTTGCTGACAGGGACGACTCCAGCCGAGGCCAGGTGCAAAGGAGGGAGGCGGCCATGGCGCGTCCGTGGCCTAGTTCTGCGGATGCGAGGCGATGAGGTGGAGCAGGGGCCAGCGACGAGGCAAGGCGGCCAGGTAGAGGAGGGCCAGGGCGCGTCGAGAGGGTGCAGCAGCGCGGTGCCGGAGTAGGGTCCAGCGACGAGGCAAGGGCAACGAGGAGGAGCCTGCGAGGGACTCTGGCGGGGAGGCAATGGAGGACGGTGCAGAGCTAAGGAAGCAGCGGAGCTCCGAGATCGAGGGGATCGAGGGAGAGAAGAGCGAGGGAGATGGGGCGCTGGGTCTGGCCTTTGGCCGCGCGAGGGGAGAGGATGAGGGAGAGAACGAGGGGATGGGGGTCTCCTGACGCTAGGTTACAGGTGGAGGAGGCCCGGCCTGGTGGGCTGAGAGGAAAAGAATGGGCCGTCCTCGTTGGGCTTCCTCTTCTCCCACTTGAGTTTTTTAGCAAAAAAAGAATTAGGGAGAATAAAAGAAAGAGAGGTGTTAGGGAAGAAATTTGGGCAGGAGGACAATTTTTCCGGACTAATAAAAATATGAGGAATTTGACAAAAATGGCCTCATGATTTTTGGAGGAAGTAAAATTCACACGCGTTAGATATAACTCGGCAAGTTCGAATTTTGAAACCCATTCAAATGAACTCCAAATGGGTTGAAATTATAGGAGGTGCCCCTACACAATATATGTGATTTATGAGCAGATTTGGAACATTTATGGTTAAAGTAAAATTGCCACTCAATTTTAGTAAAAGGCCCCAAAGGACGAAGGGGAAGTTGAGAAGGATAAAAGGAAATTTGAAGAACGGTGCATATGTGTTTGTGGGTGATTCCAAGCCAATGGAATGGTTTAATATAGCTCCCTAAATATCAGGAGGGTATGTTATAAAGAGAACTCACCATGTGAATTCCCTCGATTTAAATGGATCAAAGATCCATACGGTTTATTTGGTTGAGTTTTTTTAAAACGGGTTGCATGATGACATGATGCAATGCACATGATGGAAAGATGAATGCAACGAACCAAACAAATCACGCGACGAAACCCGGTAATCATGGAAGACACCTGAAGCTCTGGTCTTGGGGCATCACAACACTCCACCACTACAAGAGGATCTCGTCCCGAGATCTAGAATGGCACCGGAGGGAAAAGGAACAGGAAGATAAGAGGTAAAACTAAGTTGCTTCTTTGACAATTGAGTGAAACCAAGAACCTTGCGAGGTTAAACAATTGAAAGAAAGAAAACACCGAAGATGAACAAAGTTGAAAAACACTCCCTTATAAAAGATGAACAAGGAAGAACAAATTCGGACAACACTCCTATTGAAAAGAGATGCAAGACTTGATAAGGCGAAAAGAACTTGATCAGAGGACACAACACTCCGGTTAAAACAAGATAGAGAAGGCATAAGAATGATATAATTTGGACAGCACTCCAGTAGAAAAGAGAAGAAAACTTGATAAGATGAAAAGAAATTGAAGGGATGACATGACACTCCGGTTGAATTGATAAGCAAAGGAAAGAACATGGTCTTCACAACTCAAAATTATCAACAACGAAAGGATAAGCTTGTTGTGGGCTTATGGAAAACCTCTCAAAACTGAGGTGAAATTCTACCACTAACAGAAATAATAGATTGGATTGATATGAACAAGGAGACGAGAAGCTTATTTCACCGGGAGGATAAAAGAAGATCTTGGGTCATTTATAAGCACCATAAATAGTAAAAATCCTTAGGGAAAGCTTTAGGTGAAATATAACCCAAGATAACTCCAATGAAGAGATTGATGGGTTTAAATATCTCATTGTTGTGAATGAAGAATGATATATTACCACCTCAAAAGATAAGATAGAACGAATTGGACTTTGCGATGCAAGATGAAGAATGCTTGAACTCCTTTGAAAAGAATCTTGACGAACACTTCGAGAAGGAATTAAATCCTTGATGAACCATCATGTAGAGCCTCCATGAAGAACTTCGGTAACAAAAGAATGATCAAACGAAAGGAAAGAGAAGTTGAAAACACAAGGTGAAGCCTTGTAATGATTAAGATGGATCTTCATGATGAGATAAAGCAGAAAACCTGGAACTCCGGAAAAGAAAGATGAACAAATGAAATCAAGAATTTGATGAACCTCCGAAATAAGGAATTAATCACTCGATGAAACAAGAATAAGAATTACATTATGCTTAACCTTCATCAATTTAGATTGATGACAAGCAACGTATTTGGCATACTACTTATTCTCGTTGAAAGGATTAAGAGAGATATTCCACGAGCCAATGGTAGGATTGAAACGACGGATAAATTGATATGATAACGAAGGAATAGAAATCTTGAATAAACCACCATAAGAATTGAAAATGAACGAAGAAAAAGATAAACAAACACTGGGAAGAATTAGCAAGTGAACGAAGATGCTTGCTAGGATTTAGATACATGAGAACGAAGAGATCATGGACTGATTAGAGGACACTTGAATGATGCACCGGTAAGATTTGGAGAACGAGAGCTGAAAGCTGAGAATGAATAAATCTGAGATGATGGCCTTTGGATGAAACAAACTGAAAAAGACTCCTGAATTGCTCTGGACAGGTGAAAAGAATTCTCACAATCAAAAACAATTATGAGAGGATGACATCAAGCTAGAACCATGAATCTTTGAGAGAACGGATAAGATTTGGAGGAAAAACTCTTCTTCGGTCTTCAAAATCCGAGAATGATGATGAGAAACACCACCTTGAATTGTTGAGGCACTCCAGAATGGAAATTAGAAAGGTTGAACCAATGATGAAAAGAATTTGAAAGATCTTGGTGAAAGACATTTTACTGATGATAACTCATTCTTACGTCAAACTTCGAAAAGAATTTGAGAAGCTCCACGAAAATTAGAAGAGTCAGGTAAGATCCTGGGAAAAGACCTATGGGTTAGGGCCCACTCAAAAGAAACACCATTGAAAAGATTGCTTGAAAAAAAGAGAGATTGCACCGGTTGATTTAAATGGCTTGAATGAGATAACCATCTCGCAATAGCTTGAATAGATCGAGAATGGAAACATGAATCTCTTGAGACATCTTCAGCACTCCAGAACAAATGAATGGGGAGAGGTGAGCGGTTAAGAAGTGCACCGGCATGAGAAAACATTTAAACGAGGAAAGCATATGAACTACAAAGTTTGAATTTGGATCCACCGGAGAAGAAAAAGAACAAAGAATGATAAACTTGTAGAGAATCTTCATGTGGACCATCGGGTAAGAACATTGACAGAAAAGAATGGAGAGACTGCTCATCAATAACATGATAGTTGATTAAGAAATCCGAATCCTTGAAGGAAAAGGGTGGGAGGGCAGGAAAACAAAGGCAACTTGGGGCGGATGAAACAAACAACGTTAATAATACTTGAGTTGATCTTGCGGATGTTGAAAAAGACCAGATCCACTTGAAGAGAAGCACACCGGTTGGACAATAGAATTGAGATGACAACCTTGATGATCAAGAAGGATTAGTACTCACATAGAAATATGAGAACACCACTTAGGAAAGGTATGGAATCAACACTTGACATTGAAGCAACTCGAATACCACAAACTCAAAACAAAAACAAAGGATTGGCTTACAAAATAAGCCGGAAACAAACATATGATAGATTCAATATCGTATCATGTGTCTGTTGGAAAGATATCCTAGGAGCTACTTGAATTCCCACTTATAAACTCCCAAAACTTTCTGGTTATGCAATCAGGTGTTGGGGATACAGGGGAAGCATAATATCTCACCCAAAACTAGCAAATCCTACATCCAGCTGCATCCATCCTTCAACACATAACCAAGAAACCTTCGGAAATCATTTACCTCAACCTTCGAAAAGCATCCGTTATACGAGTTATGGAAATACTCCCGAACTCCCGCCCCAGTACTGGGTGGCGTCAAGGTTATCTCACCAACAACTGCATAAAAGAGATTTTCGATGTCGGCGAACTCAGGTATTCCAGAACTGCAACGATAAAATTGTGACGACAACACCTCGGAGCTCAAATCCCTAGGACACTGCCACAACCCCTAAATGTCAGGAGGCACCAAGAACAATGTTCTCATCACAAAACCATCGGAACGATTCCAAGATACCCGCGTGATCCTAAAAAAAATTCGTGAAATTTGAGAAGAGAAGAGTCAAAACTCTACGTCAGGAGGCCTCACCAGAGCGACGAAGGGACTGAGGAGTAAAAAGAATCCTACTCTTCGGTATATATAATCCTATAAGACTCAAAACATGTTTCTAGACTCAACAACGCCAGCGATTCGATCAAGTAGGGGGCTCCTAAGTCGAGGAAGGCTCTGATTACCAACTTGTAACACCCACGATGCAGCTATATCTCCCACGTGTCAGAGCACGACTTAGAGGCATAACCGCATAGTAGGCATGTTGCAAGAGGAGTAATCTTTACATATCCCATGTACTGAATATGAAAGGGATAAAGAGTTGGCTTACAATCGCCACATCACTCAATACATAAATATAGCATTACATCATCTGGAATACAATCAAGGTCCGACTACGGAACCAAATAAAGAAAGACAACCAAATGCTAGATCCCCGATCGCCCCGACTGGGCTCCACTACTGATCAACTGGAAACGAAACAAGACTACGATCAAGATCTTCATCGAGCTCCTCCTTGAGCTCGGTTGCGTCACCTGCACAGTTATCATCGGCACCTGCAACTGTTTGAAGTAATCTCTGAGCCATGAGGACTCAACAATCTCACACCTGCGAGATCAAGACTATTTAAGCTTATGGGTAGGAAAGGGTAGTGAGGTGGAGCTGCAACAAGCACTAAGCATATATGGTGGCTAACATACGCAAATAAGAGTGAGAAGAGAAGCAATGCAACAGTCGTGAAGCTAGAAGTGATCAAGAAGTGATCCTGAAACTACTTACGCACAAACATAACACAAGAACCATGTTCACTTCCCGGACTCCACTGACAAGAGACCATCACGGCTACACACGCGGTTGATGCATTTTAATTAAGTTAAGTGCCAAGTTCTCTACAACCGGACATTAACAAATTCCCATCTGCCCATAACCGCAGGCACGGCTTTCGAAACTTCAAAACCCTGCAGCTGTGTCCCAACTTAGCCCATCACAAGCTCTCACGGTCAGCGAAGGATATTCCTTCTCCCAGGAAGACCCGATCATACTCGGAATCCCGGTTACAAGACTTTTCGACAATGGTAAAACAAGACCAGCAAAGCCGCCCGGATGTGCCGACAAATCCCGATAGGAGCTGCAAATATCTCGTTCTTAGGGCACACCGGATGAGCCAGACGTCGGGTTGGCATAGACCCTAGTTGCCCAGGGGGCGCCGGACATCGCTCAGGTTGGACCAACACTTAGAGAAGCACTAGCCCGGGGGGTTAAAATAAAGATGACCCTTGTGTCTGCAGAACCCAAGGGAAGGTGATAGGTTGTTAGTGCAAATGTAAAACCAAGGTTGGGCCTTGCTGGAGGAGTTTTATTCAAGGCGAACTGTCAAGGGGTTCCCATTATAACCCAACCGCGAAAGGAACACAAAATCAAGGAACATAACATCGGTATGACGGAAAATAGGGCGGCAAGAGTGGAACAAAACACCAGGCATAAGGCCGAGCCTTCCACCCTTTACCAAGTATATAGATGCATTAAAGTAAACAAGATATAATAATGATATCCCAACAATATCCATGTTCCAACATGGAACAAACTTCAACTTCACCTGCAACTAGCAACGCTATAAGAGGGGCTGAGCAAAGCGGTAACATAGCCAAACAACGGTTTGCTAGGAAAGGTGGGTTAGAGGCTTGACATGGCAATATCGGGGGCATGATATGGCAGGTGGTAGGTATCGCGGCATAGCAATAGAGCGAACAACTAGCAAGCAAAGATAGAATTGATTTCGAGGGTATGGTCATCTTGCCTGCAATCTCGCAAGGAAGAAGAACGGGTTCATGAAGAAGACAAACGGATGTAGTCGAACGAATCCTCACAACTCCAGAACGAAACCGAAGCTAACGAGAAAAGCAACCCGGAGATAAGCAAACAACATAGTAAACAACCATCACATGAACATGGCTTGATGCACAACCAAGTATGATGCATGTCTGGTTTAAAGAGGCATGGCATGGCAATATGCACAAACAACACTACAAGTTAAGTTGAGCTCAATATTTAACGAGTTGCATATTGACGAAACACCACATCAAATATTTAGTTCTCTCCCGTTTAAACTACTCAACAAAATTAAATGTGGTTTAAACATGGCAAGAGGTGGAGAATAAGTAAACTAAACCTTTAGGCAAGTTTAAATGAGGCCGGAAATAACAAACAACAATTCCGGTAAATCCCCATATGCATTTAGCAATTTAAAGCAAACAACATATTTTAACCATTTAAATAACATGATGCGGATGACATGTGCAAGTTTTATGCAATTTGGAAAAGTTGACAAGAGCATGATATGAAGCATTTACCATCGTGGCGGAAATGAAAGGGGTGCCACGGCGACGATAACGAAACGGTACCACGGCAACATTCCGGTTCTGTCAACTCCTTAAGACGTCGGTGCAAAAGAAAGTGTGCTCGGAGCGTGCAAAAAATGGTGGGGTGATCCCGGTTACCGGGTTCCCACGGGTCGATGACAGTGACAAGGCAAAAGAGGGGCAACGTGCACCGACAATTCGAGCACGGAGCAAACACGGGCATCTCATACATCACACATGCATTCGTTCACGGACGGTCGTCTCGGGGTTATACCTTCGAAGCGTGCGATATCGGAGGGGTTCAAGTTCAATGCGGTGTAGGGGAAGTAGACGTTCCCGCGACGGTAGTCAAAGTAGTGGTTCTATCGGTCTTCGATGGTAGTGGTACACGTTCGTTTTTAAAGAGGTACTTGACGCATCCGAGGTTTCTGGAGGCGGCGGTAGTCGTTCCCGGGTCTTCGAGGGAAGTAGTGGTTCGATTCATTTTCGGAGAGGTACTTGACGAATCCAAGGTTTCCGGGGGCGACGGTAGTGGAACTTGGCGAATCCGAGTTCTTCGGAGGTCGTCATCGAACTTGGTCAAATACACGATGCAGGTAGACGTTCACTCGACGGCCTTCGGCGACGGTAGTTGTACATGGGTCTTCGGCCACGGAAGTAGTCGTACACATTTTCGTAGAGGTTCGGGGTCAATGACACGGAACTTGACGTCCACGGGGTCTTTGCGGGTCGACGGTAGTGGTTCACGTTTTGTAGCCGTTCAAGTCATCGGTGGAGGAACTTGGCGGTCCATGTAGTCAAACTTGGTGCATCCGAATGGTACTTGGCGAATCCCCGTAGTCGAACTTGGTGGCCTTGACGTCCAACACAAAACAGCACAAGGGGCCTCGGGATGCCAACAGCAAGGTGGCGATGGTGGTAGCTGCGAGCTCCTGTGCAGGGGAAGGAGAGGGCAGCCTCGTGGTCATGCTGGTTGCTGACAGGGGCGACTCCAGCCGAGGCCAGGTGCAAAGGAGGGAGGCGGCCATGGCGTGGCTGTGGCCTGGTTCTGCGGATGCGAGGCGACGAGGTGGAGCAGGGGCAAGCGACGAGGCAAGGCGGCGAGGTGGTGCAGGGCCAGGGGCGCGTCGAGAGGGTGCAATAGCTCCTGGCCGCAGCGGCGTGGCGTTGGAGCAGGGTCCAGCGATGAGGTAGAGGCGACGAGGAGGAGCCTGCGAGGGACTCTGGCGGGGAGGCAATGGAGGACGGTGCAGAGCTAAGGAAGCAGCGGAGCTCTGAGCTCGGCTCCATGGCGGTAGCTGCGAGCGGCGCCTGGAGGAAGCAGGGAAGCGACAACGGCGACCTTGGCGCGGAGGGAGGAGGTCCGGCGGTGGCCCAAGGGCGCAAGTCAACTGGGAGGCCGGAGAAGGGGATGGAGCGTTGGGGAGCTCCTCTCCCTGGCGAAGCGAGGCGACGACAGGAAGATGGAGGGGATCGAGGGAGAGAAGAGCGAGGGAGATGGGGCGCTGGGTCTGGCCTCTGGCGGCACGAGGGGAGAGGATGAGGGAGAGAACGAGGGGATGGGGGTCTCCTGGCGCTAGGTTACAGGAGGAGGAGGGCCAGCCTGGTGGGCTGAGAGGAAAAGAATGGGCCCACCTCGCTGGGCTTCTTCTTCTTCCACTTGAGTTTTTTAGCAAAAAAAGAATTAGAGAGAATAAAAGAAATAGAGGTGTTAGGGAAGGAATTTGGGAAGGAGGACAATTTTTCTGGACTCATAAAAAATATGTGGAATTTGAGAAAAATGGCCTGGCGATTTTTGGAGGAAGTAAACTCCACACGCGTTGGATTTAACTCGGCAAGTTCGAATTTCGAAACCCATTCAAATGAACTCCAAATGGGTTGAAATTATAGGAGGTGACCCTACACAATATATGTGATTTGTGGGCAGATTTGGAACATTTATGGGTAAAGTAAAATTGCCACTCAATTTTACTAAAAGGCCCCAAAGGGAAGAAGGGGAAGTTGAGAAGGATAAAAGGAAATTTGAAGAACGGTGCATATGTGTTTCTGGGTGATTCCAGGCCAATGGAATGGTTTAATATAGCTCCCTAAATATCGGGAGGGTATGTTATAAAGAGAACTCACCATGTGAATTCCCTCGATTTAAATGGATCAAAGATCCATACAGTTTATTTGGTTGAGTTTTTTAAAAACGGGTTGCATGATGACATGATGCAATGCACATGATGCAAAGATGAATGCAACGAACCAAACAAATCACGCGACGAAACCCGGAAATCATGGAAGGCACCTGAAGCTCTGGTCTTGGGGCATCACAAGCGCCCCCGATCCAGAACATGGGGAGGGAGTGGGGAAATGAGGAGGATAGTGGGGGACGAGTGTGGTCGATTAGGTCATGGGAGGGAGTGGCCTTATAGGCCAGGGGGCGTGCGGGAGTGGGCCGGCCTGGCTGGCTCGTGGTCAGTTGGTCAAGGGGGGTTGTTTTCTTTTCTATTACTTTTCTGTTTTATTTTCCAGCAGCTTTTGCCATTTCCTATAGTCACAATTGAGTTTCAAAAATATGCTACTGGCCAAAACAACATCAAAGAATTATTGTGTACTGCCACAAAAAGATTATGAGACTTTTGAAATAGTGTGCAAATTTTATAAATTAAAAGGGCATTTAATTTAATTGTTTTAGCCACAGTTTTAACTAGTTTAGATTACTTAAACACCTTACAATAATGTTGGGTCACCACCATAATTGGTTATGGAATATTTGACACTCTTTGAACATTTTAGTTTTCATGTTTGAGAAATTTGAATTTTAGACTGGATTAGAATCAAAGTGGGATTAGCAACAGTAACAATGATGACAAGGCATCATTAGAAGGGGATTATTGTAGCATGATTCTCGGGGAGTTACAAATCTCCTCCACTACAAGAAATCTCGTTCCAAGATTAAAGTGGGGAAGTAAAGAGTAACTTTAGGAGAACTGGCCCTTAAAGGGTTAATTATCTGGTGAACAATTTAGGGAAAGAGGCAGAAGTATCTCTCGAGTTGAATCTTAACAAAACATTGAGAGCAAAGTATGAAGGTACAATAGGAAGTTTCAACCGAATGGACAAACGATTGTTACCTAAACAGAGTGTGAGAAAGAGGGTCCGGAGCATCGGGAATAGATCATCTCTCAGAAGGTGGCTCGTGACAACACACAAAGCCAAGAGCATGTGATACTTTGGAATAAAAGATATACAGGAGAGTTAGGTTCCGATCTTGTGGAACTGTGGGTTATGGGCCCACCATGTGGGTTAAAAGTAGAAAGGGGCCGATAACAAGGCATGTCAGATGATAGACTGTCAGGTATGTTGCCAACAACGTTGGTACCAAGGGCGAGGAACAAAGGGAACTATTTTCCTGCTCGTTGAACGAGGCGGGCCATTAGGCAAAGTTCTCATCCATCGGTGGCTACTGGAATGTCATCAACAATAGTAACAGGTTCTTACTGACAGAGTGATACAACGAGGTGTTTACATAAGCAGGGAAATATTACTGCTTATATAATATACATCACAATAAGGCAAAGTTCTCATCCATCGGTGGCTACTGGAATGTCATCAACAATAGTAACAGGTTCTTACTGACAGAGTGATACAACGAGGTGTTTACATAAGCAGGGAAATATTACTGCTTATATAATATACATCACAATAAGGTTTAAACAAACCAATGGAAAGGAAAATGTAATTGTCAGATTAAACAGAACAATGAAAAGGAAAATGTGTTTAAACACATATTTCAGGGGTATATCCTTCCCAAGGACAAGCAGAGCATGGTATCCATGACAGGATAGAAGTATAAAACCATTTAGGTAAGGGGGAAGAAATTTCATGACATTACCCATACAACAGTGTTTGGATAATTGATAAAGAAAATTTAGTATCATGCTTCAAATGTTCTTATTGGAGAACGGATTACCACATACATGCTTCGAGATAGCATTGACATGGTTTCAAGCAAAGGTCAGACTTTGGATACACCAAGGATCCATCAGAAACAATTTAGAAAATAAGTCATACAATTTTAGTAGGGAAAACATGAGGGTGTGGCCGACGGGCTCAGCCACGATCCATCGACATGCCAAAAAGGATGTATTTCCAAAATTATATGAACAAGTTTGTGTTGGGGAAGGCAAGAATGTTGTTGATGATAACATAAATCATCGGGGGGAAGGATTGTATTTCTCGCTATGAATTCGATTGATATCCTGGAAAAGCTCAGAATGTTGTTGATGATCACGACACATTTGTCGAGAGATTTCGTGAAGATGTAATCGATCGACGATGACATCCAGTCAAAGGAATGATGAAGCGAAAGGTTATTGGAACCATGGGTATGACACAAACTCGAAATTAAGCTTGTTGTTCAAGGCCAAATGATAAGATGAGGAAGATCGACGTAAGCTTAGCTCATCGTCGGAAGTTGCTCCGGGCATAAGGACCAAGTAGCACAGTTAAAAGTTGACACGATAAAAATATAGCCGATCAGGCTAGGAATGATGTGATGGGGTATAACGCTTCCTAGTATCAAGTACTAGGTGTAATGCCAGAAGGTAAATCAGAGTAGAGGTTGGACGGGGGAAATGATTTGTAGAGGATAAGTAATTTTAACTTACCCAGTAAATGGGATCAAGGAGGAAATATGGTCGGGACCATAACTGCAAGGGATCCAATTTACGATACTGAAAGAATTATCCAAATGATTAAATATCCTTGTAAGAAGCTTTCATGATAAATTTCACACTGTGTCCGTGGGCATGAACACAAAGGTTCAGGGTCGACTCCCACTTCTACAATGCATAACCTTTCATTTTGTTTCTCGCTCTTGATGAAGCTGTAGTATTGAAATTTTATTTGACGGAAAGCCAGTAGAGTATAACCCGCATAACTTTCAAGTTCACACAGATTAGGGAAAGCATATGTTCAACCCATTGGGGCATCTTAGGAACATATATCATAAATTTCAAGAATAAATAACACAATCTCGGTAGTAGAGCATGCTTGAGAAAGCGGAGGATACAATTTACAAAAAGCATTATGTATCCGAGGAAAGGCACACAAGCTTATTGAATATGAAGGACGTTGTCGGATAAAATCCAAAAAGGGGTATGGTGGTCCACAGGGGCTCTGATATGAGCATCAATACTCAACCAGAGGAAGAAAGAATGCAAGGATATTAGATTATAGAAACAACTGACTAATTCAAAGCTCGAATGCAAAGGGAATTATGATTTCCAAAACGAGGGATCAGAAGAAGAGGCTCTAATCAAAGGCAATTAAGTAGAATAGACATAGATCGACAATCAATCAAGGTTTGATTTGTCGAACACCAGCTCATGTCCGAGGTGACGTCTGAGCCGAAAGGAAGAATTCTAATTAGGACTGATGATCGCGAGTATTCACAAACAAATCAAGTCAATTGCTCAAAATTACAATGACAAAGGATGCTAATGGGTATTGCTAGACATATGGAAGTAACAATAATGCAAGCAGACAAGTATTAGCAGAGCAATAGTTGGAGAGGATTATTGAAAGATCAGATAGTACTTCAAAGTATCTTGTGAATCACTTGATCAACTAGGAATGAAAAAATCCTCAAAAAGTGTGAGGAATTATTCATAGGGGTATTCATGCAGCAAGGAACTGTAGGGCAGTGAGCATAAAGGATTCTTGGCACATCAGAGAGTATTTCAGGACATCTTGTAATAACAAGAGCAACTGGGGATGAAGGTATGAATGACAATGTAGGTAGTTACTCATAAGGATTTGTCGGTGGTAGGGATCGTAATGGCGAAGTATACAAGGGTCTCGGGAAACATCGGAGAGTATCTTCAGAATCTTCTAGTGAAGCAGGCCATCATCTCGAATGAAGGGGGCTCTCCGGGAGAAAGTATTTACGAGAACCTAGAGTTAGAGTTAGCAAAACCATTTAACCCGAGTAGAAGAGAGATCAGAATCCCAGAGTATAGATGAGGAGTAAAAGATCCTAATACCACCCAATGGCGACGTGGGCCCGTAAGCCACACAGCCATATTAGTAAAACAATTTTCAAATACTAGACTCAACTTCGGCCAAGGAGTTGGAAAGGGGGTCCTACAGGCAGTCGGCTCTGATACCAACTTGTGACGCCCCCGATTTGACCATACACTAATCATGCATGCAAATGTGTACGATAAAGATCAAGGACTCACGGGAAGATATCACAACACAACTCTAGACACAAATTAAAATAATACAAGCTTTATATTACAATACAGGGGCCTCGAGGGCTCGAATACATAAGCTCAAATATAAACGAGTCAGCGGAAGCAACATATCTGAGAACAGACATGAGTTAAACAAGTTTTTCCTTAAGAATGCTAGCACAAAAATAACAATGATCGAAAAGGCAAGGCCTCTTGCCTGGGAGCCTCCTAACTACTCCAATTCGTCAGCGGCTGTCATGTAGTAGTAGGCATCCTCGGGGTAGCAGTAGTCATCAGTGGTGTCGTCTGGCTCCTGGGATCCGTCATCTGGTTGCAACAATCGGGTATGGGGCAAAAAGAGGTAGCAAAGCATCCGTGAGTACTCATCCAAAGTACTCGCAAGACTTACATCAGATCTAAACTAAGTATGCATCTGTATCAAAGGAATGGACTGTATATGTGGACTAAACTGCAGAATGCCAGACGAGAAGGGGAAAGCCTAGCCTATCAAAGACTAGCATCTTCAAGTAGCTCCAAGCATCTTGCAGCATATAGAAGGGTACAAATCAACATAATGTAAAGTAGTAGCAGTGTTATCAACCTCGGCCAGAGATCCTTTCTCGACTCCCTGCGAGAAAGCAATCCCAGAGCCATACTATCCATTTCTCATCACAATCCATTTCTCATCTCAAGTATCTAGTTCTAGTTGTATCGATCGGGATACAACTCCAAGTGTCCGTTACCATAGGACAGGCTATCGATAGATGTTTTCTTCCCTACAGGGGTGCACCAACTTACCCACCACGCTCGATTAACTCTGGCCGGACACAATTTCCTGGGTCATGCCCGGCCTTGGCCAAACAATACGCCGCAACCCGACCTAGGCTTAATAGAGAGGTCAGCACGCCGGACTAAACCTATGCCCCCAGGGGTCTTGGGCCATCGCCCCGGGAACTCCTGCACGTTGCATGGGCGGCCGGTGAGCAGACCTAGCTACCTCCTTCAAAAAGGCAGGTGCTTACCAGTCCAACCAGGCGCGCGCCGCTCAGTCGCTAACATCTAATAAGCTTTGGCTGATGCATACGATGCAGAACGCCCATACTATGCCCACGTGATGGTTAGTGCTATCAGACCAAAGGCCCCTCGGATCAAATATCCAAATCGTAATGGATTAGGAACACGCGGTAACAAGTAGATACTCACGAAAGATGTGACTCCGTCGCCCCATATTGAGTACTTGCGACAAGGGCCAAGAATGCCCGGCCACGCCTCATAAGAATCTCGCGGGCACCTACCAGGTCAACCCGACTCCACATCACTCGCGGGTACCCCTAAAGGTCGACCTGCCTTTCCAAGTAATAGTTGTAAAGTCCAAGTATCTGTGTGTCCAAACATCAAGGGGAAAACCCGAGGAATCACCCCCAGTGAATTCCACTCGATGTAATCATCAAGGTGAACATAATAGGATCCATCCTCGAGGTTCACACTTGAGGGTTTGCACGACAGAGCCGTATCGGAAGTGGTTAAGGAGGAAATCACCCTCGATGACCACGAACGAATAGCTACACTACAGAGATCTCATCAGGGGTGATGTAAGAGGTTCCACCCTCGGCACTCGATGGTAACTCTGCAGAGTCGTACAACTAGTGGGGGTGATGTGAGGTGTCCGGGCCTGGACGTCGATCGCGTTGATCGAGTCATCGAACATAAAGTGGGGCAACTAGGACAAGGTGGGGGTCACTAATGGATCACTAACCAACCTATACTAAGGAGTTTACAATAAGCAGGTAAGGTATGAAAGCAGGTAACAAAAACAGGCTATGCATCAGAGTAGGATCATACATAAAGCAGTAGCAGTTCTAATGCAAGCATGAGAGGGAAAGAAATGGGCGATATCGGAATGCTCAAGGGGGGTTTGCTTGCCTGGTTGCTCTGGCAAGGAGGGGTCGTCGTCGACATAGTCGATCACATGGGGAGCATTGGTCTTGAGGTCTGCCGGAGAGAAGAGGGGGAAGAAACAGTAAATATAAAGCAAACATAGCATCACAAAGCATAATGTGGCAATATGCTATGCGGGTGATATCTAACGTATGGCTACACGATTTAGGTGAAGGGGGAATTCAACCAGGAATGTAATCCCTGTTCCGGACCTGTGTCAGACAGATGACCGGAGGGGGAATGTTCCATGTTCAGATAGTTAGAGGCACCCGACAGGTAAATGGACCACGTATTCGGGTTCATCTCGTCGTTCTGAGCAACTTTCATGTATAAAGTTCTTCGAACTGAGCTACGTTTTTTATAAGATTTTCTAAAGTTTTTAATTATTTTTAGAATTTATTTAATTATTTTAAAACAACATTATCCAGAATAGTGTAAGCTGACGCCATCATGATATCAGCATGACATCAGCAGTCAACAGGGCATTGACTGGGTCAAACTGACATGTGGGATCCAGTTGTCATACCCTGTTTATTCGAATTAGGGTTTAACTAATCTAATTATCGTTTAATTAAACTAACTAATTGATTAGATCAACTAAACAAAGCTAATTAATTCATTAATTAATTTTCGTTTTTATTTAGATTTTTTAACGTTCTAAGGGCGTGGGCCCCATCAGTCATTGACACAGGGGGGAGGATCCACTGGTCAGTGGTACAAGGGCCCTGCGGAGCGGGCATAACAGGCGGCGGGCGGGACGAACCCGCTAGGGCTCGCGAGCACACGCCCGAGGCATGGCCGCGGCCAAGGCGCGCCGCCGGCGAGCAAGGTGCGGCGGGGCGGGGCCTGCGGGGGCAGCAGCAGGGAATGCGCGGGCGCCGGCGGCCCTTGGCAGCCGCAGCAGGGAGAGCAAGCGGCGGCAGTAGTAGAAGGAGGTGGGGCAAGCCGGTTCGGTGGGACAATGGTGAGCACGCGTCGAGGAGGGTGGCGGTGCACGGATACGCGCGTCCGGCGTGGCCAGGGTGCTCCGGCCGACTCGGTTTTCTTGGGAAAACCGTCGGTGTTTTTCGAAACCCTAGATCTAGTTTTTTTAGTTTCGGTTCGTTTTTTCGGTTTAGTTAAATAGCGAATGTTCATCCGTACGTTCGTTTTAACGAATGCTGTTCGTTAGTTAGCCACATACAACGAACGTTCGTTCGTTAGCCTGTTCGTCTTGTTTTTTTAGGGTTTTTCCATTATTATTTTCGATCGTGATTTCTGCCGTGATCTTCGTTTTAGTTTATCTTTTCGCTCGTTTATCCAAATCAGGTGAAACAAGCGCCTAGATCTTCGTCTCGAAGCCCTCTTTCTGTTTAACCAACTGTAACAAGATTTTGGTACTGTAAAATTTGACTTTGGTCCAGATTAGTAAACGGATCTTGTTTCTTTCGTAGTTTGAGTTTGTTGCTCCGTTTGATTTGATTCTTTTTGCAATCTGGAGTTCTTCAGTTGAACTTTCTAGTTAGATCTTCTTATTTGAGTTTTTATCTGTGCTTTTAGTTGAGTGCTTATGTATGCTATGGTTTGTTTGCGATAGAATTCCCGGAGTGCGAAGCGTGCTTCTATGAGTCTCTAGGTTTTGCGGATCATCAGCAAGGCAAGTAACACTTTGATCCCGGAGTGCGAACGTGCTTCTATGAGTATCTAGGTTTTGCGGATCGTTAGCAAGGCAAGTAACACTTTGATCATAACCCTTTATTACCTAGTTTTTATGCATTAGTTCCAACCCTCAAACATTACATGAGTAGGATCTCTTAACTTATGGGTTTGGGAAGTAGATGATGAGGTAGAACCTATTACCCTTTTATTATCAAACCCTGGGAGTTACTTATACGTTATGCTACTCATTGCCATGCTATGCTCATAGACGTGGTTTGGGTTTGAGAGTATCCATGATAGATGTGATATTATTAATTAATGGTTTACATAAGGTGGCTACTTAAATACACATCTTGGTGGATTGGTTGCGGGCACCTGGAGAATCCAGTGTTCTCCTAGGATATCCCGGAGTACCCGTGTGATCATCGTATGGTTCGCCACCGAGGCTCAAAGGGATCATAGGATTATTCATGCTAGAAACTTCTGTGTGCAGCCACAAGCTATTATGTGAAGGAAATATGCCATAGAGGCAATAATAAAGTTATTATTTATTTCCTTATTTCATGATAAATGTTTATTATTCATGCTAGAATTGTATTAACCGGAAACATAATACTTGTGTGAATACATAGACAAACATAGTGTCACTAGTATGCCTGTACTTGACTAGCTCGTTGATCAAAGATGATTAAGTTTCCTAACCATAGACATGAGTTGTCATTTGATTAACGGGATCACATCATTAGGATAATGATGTGATTGACTTGACCCATTCCGTTAGCTTAACACTTGATCGTTTAGTATGTTCCTATTGCTTTCTTCATATACATGTTCCTATGACTATGAGATTATGCAACTCCCGTTTACCAGAGGAACACTTTGTGTGCTACCAAATGTCACAACGTAACTGGGTGATTATAAAGGTGCTCTATAGGTGTCTCCGAAGGTACTTGTTGAGTTGGCGTATTTCGAGATTAGGAGTTGTCACTCCGATTGTCGGAGGGTATCTCTGGGCCCACACGGTAATGCACATCACTATAAGCGTTGCAAGCATTGTAACTAATGAGTTAGTTGCGGGATGATGTATTACGGAACGAGTAAAGAGACTTGCCGGTAATGAGATTGAACTAGGTATTGAGATACCGATGATCGAATCTCGGGCATGTAACATACCGATGACAAAGGGAACAATGTATGTTGTTATGCGGTTTGACCGATAAAGATCTTCGTAGAATATGTGCGAGCCAATATGAGCATCCAGCTTCCGCTATTGGTTATTGACCGGAAATGTGTATCGGTCATGTCTACATAGTTCTCGAACCCGTAGGGTCCGCACGCTTAAAGTTTGGTCACAATCGGTATTATGAGTTTATGTGATTTGATGTACCGAAGGTAGTTCGGAGTCCCATATAAGATCGGGGATATGACGAGGAGTCTCAAAGTGGTTGAGACATAAAGATTGATATATTGAAAGGTTATATTCAGACACCGGAAGGGTTCCGGGGGTTACCAGATAAATACCGGAGTACCGGGGGTTACCGGAACCCCCCGGGGGCTTAATGGGCTTACATGGGCCTTAGTGGAAATAGAGGGCAACAAGGGAAGTGTGGGGCGCCCCCCCCCCCAAGACCCAAACCGAATTGGTTTAGGGAAAGGGGGGCCGGCCCCCTCTTTCCTTCTCCTTGTCTCCCTTTTTCTTCCCCTCTCCTACTAGGACTAGGAAAGAGGGGGCAAACCTACTTGGAGTAGGATTGCCCGCCTTGGGCGCGCCTCTCCCTAGCCGGCCGCCTCCTCCCCTTGATCCTTTATATACGGGGGCAGGGAGCACCCCATAGACACAAAATTTGATCATTGATCTCTTAGCCGTGTACGGTGCCCCCTCCACCATAATCCACCTCGATCATATCATAGCGGTGCTTAGGCGAAGCCCTGCGTCGGTAGAGCCACTACTAACAATTATATTTTTTACAAAACTAATAATGGCACACCTCTAACTGGTGCGCCATTAGTAACCAGGGTTACTAATGGCGCATTTTTAGGTGGTGTGCCATTAGTAACCTGAGAACAGTTAGATATTTTGGACAGCCACCTACCACACTCACTTTCCCCACTTCATTCTCTCCACCGCCTCCTCCAAGCTTGTCTCGGCCGTCTCCTCCTCCTCACCTCATTTGCACCATAGATTCACCCAAATTAAGTAGTTAAATTACCTTTTTTTGAGATGTAAGTAAGGGGAAAGCTTTCTTTATGTTGTAGATCTACTTTTTCTCCCTCCAACAACGTGCACATTCACTTTTTATGGCCTAGCTAGATCTACGTATGTTTGTGGTGTTGCATATATGTTTGTGTTTGCAGGTACCGGTATTTGAAATGATATAGTTACCAATATTTTGCCGGAATGTTGATTCATTTCCGTTTCGGCGAGAATTTAGCACTATGCATTATTTTGGGTCCTATTTTTAGGCAAAGTCATGCCAAATTTTTTCTTGGTTCTAAAATATCGTTTTGCTCTACCCCATAGGCGACCATGGTCCGCACAATGACTAAAGGCATCGTGACTAGGTTTTTGAGCTCCGCGAAGGCCGAGATGCTTCAAAAGAACGAGACAGAGATAAGATGTCCATGTCGAAGATGCAAGCTGAAGAGCCTTATTGCGGACCCGGATTTCGGACAGGTGCGGGACCACCTGCTCTTGTGTGGTTTCATGGATGGCTATCAGTGGCAAGGTGATGAAGATGACTATGAAGTCGTCCATGGGGGTCGGGCAAGAAATGAGGAAGAATCATCGCGGCAAGACAACCATCACAGCAAGGGCGGGCGAGAAGACAAAGAATCTCCAGGACATGATCACGACGGTGATCCTGTACACAGTCATCATGTAGAAGATGTCGGACATGATGATGAGGAAGATCAAGACGAAGGGCATGATCATGAAGATGAAGATGCCGGAGCATACGACGATGGACCATCGATGGGCTGGGTGCAAGACCCTCATATTCAAGAGCTGCTTCTCAAGCAGACGGATAACGCAAGAGCTGCCGCCCGAGAGAAAGCCAAGCTGGATCAACTGGACATAGATGCGGTTACTCCATTGTATGAAGGATGCAGGCCTGAGGATACCCGCCTGAAAGTAACGCTCATGGCTCTGGAGATGAAGGTAAAACACAAAATGACCGACGCATGCTTCGACGAGAACATGTCATTCTGGCACGAACGTCTTCCCAAGGGGAACAAGTGCCCGACCAGTTTCGAGGAGGCGAAGAAAATCGTGTGTCCTCTGGATTTACCGCACGTGAAATACCACGTGTGCATGAACAATTGCATCATTTATCGGGACGAGCACGCGGAGTCTACCATATGTCTGGTGTGCGGCGTCACTCGATACAAGAAGAGGAAGAAAGCTCCTTGAAAAGTGGTGTGGTACTTTCCGATCACTCCTCGTCTGCAGCGGTATTTCGCGGACCCTAAGCTAGCAAAGCTCCTGCGTTGGCATGCGGATAGGGAGGAGAAGCGAGAAGATGACGAAAATGATCCGGAGATAAATAAAAAAGAAAAGATGTTGAGTCACCCTAAGGATGCGAGCCAGTGGCAAGCGTTGAACTTCGAACACCCAGAATTTGGGGCCGATCCAAGGAACATCGTGCTGAGCGCGAGCACCGATGGAGTCAATCCGTTTGGCAGCCAGAGAAGCACACATAGCACCTGGCATGTGTTTGTGTGGATGTACAACCTTCCCCCTGGTTGTGCATGAAGAGGAAGTACATTCACATGAGTATGCTAATTGAAGGGCCGAAACAACCAGGGAACGACATCAATCTGTATCTGGGGCTGCTGGAAGAGGAGCTAGACACGCTGTGGAAAACGTCAACCAATACGTGGGATGCCGCAAAGAAAGAATATTTCCCTATGAGAGCCGCACTGCTCACGACGGTGCATGACTATCTCGGTTACGGATATCTCTCGGGGCAGGTGGTCCACGGATTTTCTGGATGCGTTAGGTGCATGGATGACACAACGTATTGCCAGCTAGATAGAGACCCCGGGTCTTCGAAAACCGTGTTCATGGGACATCGAAAGTGGCTTCGCGATGATGACCCATGGAGAAAACGCAAGGATCTGTTCGATGGTGAAAACGAACCCCGAAGACGCCCACGTACGAGGAGCGGCGAGGAAATAGATGAGCTGTTCAAAAATTGGAAAGATTGCCCACTGCCGGGAAAGAAGCAAAATGCGCCAGAGCCGGGAAAGAAGCGAAAGGCGCCAGAGCTGCTGCTAAAGATATGGAAAACGAGGTCTGTTTTCTGGGTCTTGCCGTACTGGAAGATCCACCATGTGCCTCACAGCCTTGATGTCATGCATATCACGAAGAACGTGTGCGAGAGTCTGCTTGGTACCCTACTCAACTTGCCAGATAGGACCAAAGAACGACCGAAAGCAAGGGCAGACTTGAAATCAATGGGCATCATGGAGGAGCTTCACGCTAATGATGATGATGATGATGATGATGATGATGATGATGAGGCGAAGCAGGACATGAAAAGTCATCGCAAAGGGAAAAGGCCAAGAAGACCGGAAATGACTACCCTCCCACGTGCTTCACTCTAAGTCAGGAGGAGATCGAGCAGTTTTTCACCTGCCTCATAGGAGTAAAACTTCCTTACGGTTACGTGGGGAAGATAAGCAGATACCTAGACTCAGCGAAGCAGAAGTTCAGCGGGATGAAGTCTCACGACTGTCACGTGCTGATGACACAGATGCTTCCAGTTGCAATCCGTGGGATCATGGACGCGCACGTCCGTGAAACGCTATTTGTCCTATGCAACTTTTTCGACGTCATCTCTCGGATGTCGGTTGGCGTGAGGCAACTCAGAAGGCTACATGAAGAGATCGTGGTGATACTATGCGAGCTTGAGATGTACTTCCCGCCCGCATTCTTCGATGTTATGGTGCATCTGCTGGTCCATATCGTGGAGGATATCATCCAACTCCGACCGACGTTCTTGCACAGCATGATGACGTTCGAAAGGATGAATGGTGTCATCAAAGGATACGTTCGCAACATGTCACGTCCAGAGGGAAGCATAGCCAGGGGCTTTCTGACCGAAGAGTGCATCTCCTACTGCACGAATTATCTAGGCATTGAGAACCCCGTTGGTCTGCCTATCAACAGGCACCGCGGCAGGCTCGTTGGATGGGGTCACCGCGATGGTCATCATGAAATGCATGTCGACTTCGAGGGTCGACTCGCCGATTTTCAAAGAGCAAACGTAGTCGCGCTACAACACATAGACATGGTCGATCCTTGGGTGGTAGAGCACAAAACCTTTATTGACAAGACGTACAATGACCGGATGGACGGAGATATAATCAAAGAGCACAACTCATGTTTGACGCGTTGGTTCAAGGAGAAGCTTCTGTCGTACCCTTTACATGAGGATTCTTCTGCAGAAGAAAAACTCATATTCGCCTTGTCACAGGGCGCTGAGCACAACCTGATGACCTATGGGGTGTACGATATCAATGGCTACACATTCTACACCGAGAAAAAGGACATGAAGAGCGATGGTTATCAGAACTCTGGGGTAACGATGGAATCCTACACCGGTAACGACAAGGACAGATACTACGGAAGGATCGAGGAGATCTGGGAGCTGAGCTACGCTGGAGAGAAGGTCCCGATGTTCCTGTCAGATGGGCCAAGAGCATCCTAAAAGAATACCGGTATTTCACCACCATGGTTATACCCAGAGCCAAATCCAAGACCGCGGGCACAAACGTCACCGTGAAAAATGAGCCATGGGTACTAGCTTCCCAAGTGGACCAATGCTTCTTCATTACCGACCCGTCAAAGCCTAGTCGTGTTGTCGTGAGGAGAGGCAAAAGGAAGATCATCGGAATGGATGGAGTTGCCAATGAGCAAGACTTCGACAAGTATGGCGACCCGAAGATGGAACATGACGACGACGATGAAGTGCCATACACCACAAGAAGAAGCAGGACCACCCTACCTAAAGGACGTCCGTTCAACAGAAGAACTCCATTTGCGAAAAAGAAGGGCAAGAAGATTGTGAAAAGATAGCTAGCTAAGATCGATTGTATTTAAATCGTAGTCTTCATTTCTTGAATGTATTTCGACATTTTGAAATGATATTTCTTTTGTTCTAGTCCTCATGAATATTTATTTATGTGTTTATTCTGGTATTGAATTTCTAACTCACAAAAAGTATTGAATTTGTTAATATTTTTTGAACTCATGAATATTCTTCCCCCCTGGGTGGCGCGCCATTGTTATTCTTCCCCCCTCTATCCCTTTTCCCCTCGCCCCCGCGCCAGATCCCCCTCCATCTCGATACCCCACGCCAGATCCCCCTCGCTGCCGACGACCCCCCGCACCCTCCCTCGCTCCAACCTAGGCGTTAGGCTAGGTCGCATCGCGCCCCAACCCCATTCGCTGCAGCCGCCCCACCCCACCCCACCGGCAGCTACACCTTGTTCCGTCGCCGTGATGAGGAAGCCGGAGCCCGAAGGTGGAGACTTCAGCGGGGCTACTCGCAGTCCATCGACGGCTGACAATGAACGCCGACGCGATGCGACGAGGCCGGCCTACGACCACGACCATGACTGGCGTCCTCCTCCTTCTACGGTTTGCATCTCCGATGCGACGCCAACCACCGCCTCATCAACAAATGTAAATGCTCCCTCCCTCCCTCCCTCCTCTACTCCTCTCCTCTATATAGTGTAATAATTTTTATAAATAAAAAAATAATAATAAAAAGTTACTAATGGCGCACCAGGAGAGGGTGTGCCATTGTTATCAATAAAAAAGTTACTTATGGCGCACCCCTCGGTGGTGCGCCATTGCTATGGATGTACTTATGGCGCACCCCTTGGAGGTGCGCCATCGCTATGATTTCCCCTCCTCTATCCCTTCCCCCTCGCCCCCCGCGCCAGATCAAATCCCTAGCCCCCTCGCCCCCCGCGATAGATCCCTTTCCCCCTCGCCGCCGACGACCCCTTTCCAGCGCGCCCCGCCCCCACCTCTAGCACTCCTCCACCCATCACCACCGCAAGCCGCCGCCACCCCCGAGCATCCACCGCCACCGCC
>NC_041382.1:354460576-354481746 GCF_002162155.2 Triticum dicoccoides | reverse complement strand
GCCACCCCCTCCCCCTCCTCCCAACCATCCACCACCCTCCACTGGACCACAAGCCACTGCCGTCGTCGCCCCGAATCGTGCGTTTCCTCCCCAAGCAGGCTTCACCGAGCATGGGTCCACCTCCTCCAGAGGTCCCCGAAGCAGCAGATCGAGCAGAGACAAGACGCTGACTCAAAGTAAGTTGCTCTATCTTCATGCAATTATCTTGCTGAGTGGTATCTTCAGTTTCTCTGTAATTACTTCAAATTTGGTAGCTGAACTGTAAACATTCAGAGATCATGCAGCATAGTTCCATTGCTCAAGTTTCATGAGAACATAAATACAACTAGGTGGCATTTTCATCAGTTATCGTCAGTAGTTTTAGTGCCATTTTTCTTCAGTTCTGTTTGTAGTTTCGGTGTTAGGTGTCATATTCTCAAGTTTTGTGTGCTACAAATTCACTTTGTGCACAATACTCCTTCCAAGCACTCTCTATTTCTTAATTTTACTGAAGCAGTCACATAAGCTTTCAAGTAATTACAGCAACATTGCTAGTTTGTTTGACTGCATATTTTTCTAGGAACTACACATTTACATCCTCTGAAGTACACAACTTCTTATTTGGCTGCTTATTTTTCCTTGCATCTATATTTTCACAGGAACTTTGCCTACTTTTGTGTACTATAATGCACCAAAATACATGGTATTTTCTTTCCAACAACTTTTGAGTGCACAACCATAGCCCTCCATTAAGAATGTAATCTCTGGAAAATAGTGGTAGGTTCAACTTCCAAGCTAGAACACTAAACAACCGAAAGATTTCTCACAACTAGCTAGTTGCATCTGTCGAAAATAACATTCTACTTGTCAATAGACCACTGGCTGATATGTTGCGTCTGCTTAAACATATTTGCCATGTAGTACATTATATGGCACTTCCCAGAAAGGTTATTAGGAACTAGATTCTGCTTGCCAAGATGGCTGATACAGTACCAAAATCTAGTTGGCTCTCCACCGATGGAAAGCCTTTTGGACGGTAGCACCTTTTTGTGCTATATAAAAAATTGAAGTTAGGGTTTGTGGATAAAGCTCGCTGAGACTGGACCTATTTGGGGCACTGAGTGACCTGATCTTTTGGGTCTCTAGAGAGCAGTATGCCTGAAATAGTTGAGACTATAATACTCTAAACTGACTGAATGATCGCTCTTTTTGGCGAGGTCGTGGTGGCACGATTCTACTCACTCGGTTTAAGTTGAGGTGCACATGTTTCACATATGTGACTGCTTCAGTAAAATTAATGAGATTCACCAATTGGGTTTCGGTTCAAGTTGCTGAACCTTTTCATATAAGCTTGCAGAAGATTTAATTGATCATACAGAAAATGAAAAACGAAGGTCATACCGATCCTAGTTGGTATTATTTTTCTCAATTTTAAGTGTTGAATGAACATAGAAAGAGAGTGCTAAGTGATTTGAATATATCAAGTTTTAGAATAATATATAGGATTGTTGGTTTTTAACCTTGGTTGCCATTGTTTCTATTTGTAACGGTCTGAAGAATGACTCATGTTGTTTGTGCTATCGTCTACCTAACAATCTCTAAGTGAAAGCAACTAGCTGGAGTAGATTTGTGCACACAATACTACTTCCAATACAATTTGCTTCCAAGGAGTAGTTTCTGTTTGCTTGCAAGAAGTAATTTCAGTAAAGTTTCAGCATGGTTTTAGTATAGTTTCAGTAGACAATTTGCTATTCACTTTGTTCTATTAGTTTGCTTCCATCTTTGTGCCCACTCTGAAGAGTATTCTTATATGCTTGGAACTAAACAGAATTATACAATGAACTTCTGTAGGCTGATCTGAGTTGGACCATCCTCTGCAGCCAACTTCTCTTCGGCAAGAGGAAGAAAGGAGAATCAGGGTAGGGTTTCATGGCTAGAAGATATATTGTTGTACCCCGAGTGAAGGGAAGGAGTTTGCTGGGTTTTTTCTCTGACCATCGTGTCGTGATGATTTTGCAGGTACCCCGAGAGGCCCTTGAGTTTGCCGGAATGTCGATTAACTTCCGTTCCGGCAAATTCGGGTACTCCATATGTCCTATTTTCAGCAAAGGTCATGATGAATTTTTTTGTGAATTTTAGCATGACTTTGCTAAAAATAGGACATATGGGGTACTTGCAACTAATGCATGGGCCGGGGTATCTTAGTACTTAATTAAGTAGGATCAACTGCCTCTTGTGTTATACATATAGAAGTGTGATATCAACTCATAGTTATTACTCTATCTGTCACCATATATGTGTATCCAACCTCGTGAACTTGTTTCATTTTGTAGTATGTGTGATATATATATACATATTTGTGTGCCTGTGATATAATACTCTGTTCGGGATAGTTTAACCTGTAAGTTGCCTTCTCTGTTTCTTTGGCTGTGTGGGGATAGCATGATCGGAAGCACCAGCGCTCTTTTCCTAGGCACTCGAGTAGGCGGTGTTGCCGATGCGATCTGCCATTTAGAGTACCCATATATATCAGTCAACCTAGGGTGCCTCGGCATTGATAAACCCTAAATGATGAAAACTTAACTTAACATTTAGGGTGCCTCAACGTCGACAAACCCTATATGATAAAACCTTGGCTTTTAGGGTGCCTCGGTGTCGATAAAAACCTAAATGATGAAAGCTTAGGCTTTTAGGGTGCCTCGGCGTCGACAAACCCTAAATGATAAAAGCTTGGCTTTTAGGATGCCTCGATGTTGACAAACCCTAAATGATGAGACCATGATAATTCCTCACAAACCCTAAATGATGAGATCTTGTTCCTTGACAATAACCAACTTTTTGACCAAACTTTTTTCCTATTTAGAGCGAAACATGGCCCACAACGATGAGGTCGGCGGTTCAGGCAAGGCATTCTAGGAGTTGTACCAGGAGATGGAGGAAGAACCTCACCGCTATGAGGACACCGCGGAAGACACCGATCCTGACTACACAACCCCTAGTGGCGTCGGGGATGACACCACTGATGGTGCCGTCGAGGATGCCACCACTGATGATGGCAGCGCACGCACAGATGGCAGCCAACCTAAGAGGCAACGGAAGGACCGGCGCCCGAACATGCTCGGCACCGTCAAGGAGGAATTTACTGAAGTGTCCTCCGAGGGGCATCCAATGGCGCCCCCAGAAATAGTCAAGGGGTACGCAGGACAGCTCGGGTGCATTCTCAGAGCACCGTCTCGATCAACACCGAAAACCTAAGGCATCGTGACCGAGGGAATTTGCACAACCTCCTCTTCACGAAGCTGCACGAACGATACAAGTTCCCCGGTGACTTTGCAAACACAAGCCTCGCAGGGAATAAAGTGAACAGTGCCGCCCTCACGAAGATGAGCAAGGCCCTGGCTACTTCGAGAGCCTCGGTGAAGAGAATGATTCAAAAAGGTGATAGTTATGAGAAGATCAAGGAGAAACATCCTTCGATCAACGAAGGTGACTACCTGGAGTTCAAGATCAAGTGCGAGAGAGACGCAACCGTGGAATCAAGTCAGTGGGGGAAAGAGATGCGGGACTTGAACTTAGGGGGTCCACAAACTCGGTCCCGGCGGTTACAGAGTGGCGGAACCTATATGTGACAAGGAGGACGCAGAGCGTGCCGAGCAAGGCCTACCGCCCCTCTTCGAGAAATACCATGACAAGCAGACCAGGAACTATGTCAGGGCCCGGTACAAGGTGGATCCGGTAACCAAGGAGCTTACCACGGATCCGAAGACCAAGGCGCTTGAGCGTGTTCTGGTAAGGAATACACCCCCGTGTAATTAGCTCCATATGGTTGCATTCTAATTAATGAAGCCAATTTTCTAAATGGTTCACGTTCCTTCCGTAGGACACTGGAAGCAGTAGCGCGGGGTCATCTCAGAGCTCCCCTTTCGACACCCCTTTAAATAGGGCGTTGAACATAATGAAAAACAAGGATAAGCTCAGTAAGCCGATGTCAGCTGGTCGTGTGGCCGGCAAAGGCTTGTCCACGAAATGGTCGGAGTACTATACCGCTGGGCGAAATGAGAGAAAGACCAGCTCGGAAAGCCAGGAGCGTGAGGTTCAACAACTCAAGGCACAAGTGGCGCGGATTCCGGAGATCGTAGAAGAGCAAGTGCGAGACCAACTGGGAGCAACGATCACCGCCATTATGCCTACCTTGGTTTCTGGGTTCCAGGCATGGATTGCGGGCACCAACAAGGGCCTCCCCCGATTCCCAGCTTCACGGGCAGCAACTCGTGCAATGCACCAGGGCGCCATTGGTGTCTCCGGTGGAGGCGGCATTGGTGTCCCCACAGCGGCGCCGGCATTGCAGCTTAATACACCCGGGTGTGGGAAGAATACGCCGGCCGGCACCTCAGCAGCAAGCGGCCCCTCCGTCACTTGCACGCGGTGCCTCAACATTAGCCGAGCTCGACGCCATAACGGTAACTAATTAAGCCTCTCGGCCGATGACTTCATCTCCTTGCCTTTGACTAGGCATCCCTGACGCCCTACATGTTTTCGCAGGACGGCGCCGACGTTCCGTGCACTCTCCTGCACTTCATGAATGACGAGTTGGTCGATGTCACCAAGGGCAGAATCGTTCAACCGGGCAGCCGCGTGTTCCACGGTAATCAGATGCCACCCACCATTTATAGGGTTCAACTGGTTCGGGTGCTGCCGGGCTTCGACGACATGTTACCTCCGTATCGACCCCATGGGGCCGACGAAGATGATGTGATGACCCTTAGCGCCTGCATAAGCTAGCCCATGCTTTGGCCGAAGAGCCAGATTCGTTTGGGGGCAGGGGACACCATCCCACAGACAACACCGCCACTCGTGCGGGCGCCAAGCCATGGCAATACCCCCGCAACGCTACCGGACATGCCGGACATGGATATGGCACAGGATCCGGACATGCATATGGCACAGGATCCGGACGACACCGACGCCGACAATGACGGTACATTTGCCAACGTCGATAAGTACTTCAATGAACATGGGTACGGTGACGAATTCTTGGGGCCTCCTTCTCAAGAACCCAGCCCTGCAAAAGACGATCTAGTTGGTACCGCGGAGAAACCCAGTTGCAACAGGCGTCGTCTGGCGTTCAGTTCTCAGGAGGTGCCTCCAGCTACCGCCTTCACCGAGCCTCAGATAGCCGAGGTGCGAAATATTATCAGCCCCAACACACTCAAGAAGGCTGTCTGTGAGCAGAACTCGATCCCATTACATCAGAAGAAGAAGGGACGGTAAAGAAAGAGTAACAATGGTGCGAGCCAGCCGGCACCGAGAACGATCCGTGCTCAGGACGGGCCACCTTCACCTAAGGGTATCTCGAGGAGGGTGCATGTGGCGGGTAGGCCGATGCTACCTACTAATCTACTCAATGCTGCAACCGGTGCTATGCGGAGTGTGCATGACAGTGTTCTTTCTTTGGAGAAGCGGCATCTCCGAGAGAATGATGTGGCATACCCGGTTTTCGTGGCCAAGGTGCCAGAGGGCAAGGGCTTTGTGGATAGCGCCATCGAGGGTATGATCGTCCCACGGTTTGATGACATCTTTGCTATGTTTAACCTTCATTCGCTACACTACACCTTCGTTCGGCTATTTTCGCTGAGTATGGAGATGTAGATCATTAGAGACAAGACCCCGGACATCGTGATAGTTGACCCCTTCTACATCTGTGCCAAGATCTTGGGCAGCGCTGGGGACCAGCAAGTCACGAGTTCATACCTCGAAGGCGTCATTCTGGCAAACCCAGATAAGGATAACTTCCTCGTGCCTTACTTTCCTGAGTAAGTCATCCCCTCAGCGCCCCGTAACATATGATTTCTTATATTTCGATCATTCCTTTTTTTCTAACATTCCGTGTTTTGTGCAGTGACACACATTGCACACTCATCCTATTAAGCCTGAAATATTCCATGGCCACGTATTTCGACTCGGACCGTCAGTCAAAGAAAGACTACACAAATATCAAGAAAGGTCTTGATGATGTTCTCCCCGGCTACGCCAGATCTGGAGGCACCTTCAGCAGGCCAATTCGTAGGTACGGCAAGCACGTGTTCACCCACAATACGACGTTCCCCTACATCAAGCAGCCGCCTGGCGGTCAGAAGGATGCCTACTACGCCCTCCATCACATGCGGGCGATCGTACGGGACCATAATCACCTTCTGCTACCAAAAAATTCTCAAAGATTGGGCCGCAAGCTTGTCGGCAATCCAGGACGCGGACATTAGACAAGAATTCTTTCGAATCCAGTCGGAGTTTGCGGAAATCATCCCTCAAGATGTCCTTCATACCTCGGGGTAGTTCTACCTCAGATATCAACCGTCCAACAGTGAGATAGAAACAACGCTACAAATGCAGGCTGACAACGCCCACAATTTCATGACCATCAAGATAGACGGCGGCTTCATCCATGCTCCGGTCCCTGAGTCGGGTCGAAAGTAGTGATGCTACGCGTAGTTCTGAAATATCAATTAGCTCATGTTGTAATTAAACTTTAATGAACTTGTATGTCTCTTTGGTTTGGACAGTCGTTCAACTTATATGTAATCAATGCTATTTATTAGTAGGACCATGAATTGTCCTATTAGTGTCTTGCTTTTCTCTTTCGATCCTTTTGTTGCATACTTATATATTGCTTATGTATTGTCTCTGAATTGCTACTAACATTTTGTTTGGCTAGTGCATAGGGATGCCGTCGTATGTCGTGTAAAGGGTAAGGTTCCCGGAGTCTACGACGACTGGGAGGGGTGTCGGAGACAGGTTCACCCTTTCAGCGGTAATAGTTACAAAGGGTACACCACTAGGGCGGAGGCGGAAGCTAGATACGCGCGCTATCTAGCGGGAGAGAGGAGGGAGCGGATGAGGAACTGGATGAAGACCAGTTTCATCGCAATGATGCTAATCGTGATGACCGCAGCTCTCTTCTATGTGATGGTAGTTTAGATGATCGATATTGACTTATAATGTGAAGACAAACTCGCTACTCGCGGTCTCGAGACTTGTAATGTTCTAACTTTGTTCAGTCTTTTGAATTCGGAGACTAATATGATGAATTGTATTTGGAGACTAATCTTCTATTATATTCGATAAATCTGTTGTTGTTGTGTGGTGTTGTCTATATTCTGTCCAGTAATATATTTTGTAACCTGTGCAAATATCAGAAAAGAAAAAATCCTAATATTCATACTAGTGGCGCACCACACAACACTTTAGTGGCGCACTGAAATAAACACACTAGTGGCGCACTGCCTAGTAGTGCGCCATTAGTAACCCAGAGCACAAGGTAAATATGGCCCCCTAGGAGGCATACTAATGGCGCACCACGGGACATACCAATGGCGCACTGCCTGGTGCGCCACTACTGTCTGGTATACTAATGGCGCACCAGGGGTGCTCCATTAGTATTAGTTACTAATGGCGTGATGATAGTGGCGCACATGTAGTGCGCCATTAATGGCCAAAACAGGTGCGCCACTAACAGGCCTTTTCCTAGTAGTGTAGAACTCGGAGGTGCTGTGCATTCGGTACTTGGATCGGTCGGATCGTGAAGACGTACGACTACATCAACCGCGTTGTGCTAACGCTTCCGCATTCGGTCTACGAGGGTACGTGGACAACCTCTCCACTCTCGTTGCTATGCATCACCATGATCCTATGTGTGCGTAGGAAAATTTTGAAATTACTACGTTCCCCAACAGTGGCATCCGAGCCAGGTTAGGGTAGATGTTATATGCACGAGTAGAACACAAGTGAGTTGTGGGCGAGCAAGTCATACTGCTTACCAGCATGTCATACTTTGGTTCAGCGGTACTGTTGGATGAAGCGGCCCGGACCGACATTACACGTATGCTTACGCGAGACTGGTTCTACCGATGTGCTTTGCACATAGGTGGCTGGCGGGTGTCAGTTTCTCCAACTTTAGTTGGACCGAGTGTGGCTATGCCCGGTCCTTGTGAAGGTTAAAACAACACTAACTTGATGAACTATCGTTGTGATTTTGATGCGTAGGGCATGTTGTGATATGATATGGTCAAGATGTGATGAGATATAAATCGTTGTATGAGATGATCATGTTTTATTAAAGTTAACGGCAACTGGCAGAAGCCTAATGGTTGTCTCTTTCTTTGCATAAGATGCAAGTGCTATGTAATTACTTTACTTTATCGCTATGCGATAGCAATAGTTGCAAAAGCAATAGCTGGTGAGACGACCATGTGCCGACACGTTGATTAAATATCAAGATGATGGAGATCATAGTGTCATGCCGGTAACAATGGAGATCATAACAGTACTTTGCAGATGGAGATCAAAAGCACAAGATGATGATGGCCATATCATGTCACATATTTGGATTGCATGTGTTGTTTATCTTTTATACATCCTATTTTTGCTTAGTTCGGCGGTAGCATTATAAGATGATCTCTCACTAAATTTTCAAGGTACAAATGTTCTCCCTGAGTATGCACTGTTGCCAAAGTTCATCGTGCCGAGACACCATGTGATGATCGGGTGTGATAAGCTCTACATTCAACTACAAGGGGTGCAAGCCAGTTTTGCACACGCAGAATACTCAGGTTAAACTTGACGAGCCTACGTATGCAGATATGGCCTCGGAACACTGAGACCGAAAGGTCGAGCGTCAATCATATAGTTGATATGATCAACATAGTGATGTTCACCATTGAAAACTACTCCATCTCACGTGATGATCAAACATGGTTTAGTTGATATGGATCACGTGATCACTTAGATGATTAGAGGGATGTCTATCTAAGTGGGAGTTCTTAAGTAATATGATTAATTGAACTTAAATTTATCATGAACTTAGTCCTCATAGTATTTTCATAACTATGTTGTAGATCAATAGCTCGCGATGTAGCTCCCCGTTTATTTTGATATGTTCCTAGAGAAAAACTAAGTTGAAAGATGTTAGTAGCAATGATGCGGTTTGGATCCTTCATCTGAGGATTATCCTCATTGCTGCACAGAAGAATTATGTCCTTGATGCACCGCTAGGTGACGGGCCTATTGCAGGAGCATATGCAGACGTTATGAACATTTGGCAAAGCTCGGTATGATGACTACTTGATAGTTTAGTACACCATGCTTTACGGCTTAGAACCAGGACTTCAAAAATGTTTTCAATGCCACGGAGCATATAAGATGTTCCAAGAGTTGAAATTGGTATTTCATACTCATGCCTGTGTCGAGAGGTATGAGACCTTTGACATTACTTTTCCTACAAGATGGAGGAGAATAGCTCAAGCAGTAAGCATGTGCTCAGATTCTCTGAGTACTACACTCACTTGAATCAAGTGGGAGTTAATCTTCCAGATAAGAGAGTGATTGATAGAGTTCTCTAGTCACTATCACCAAGTTGCTAGAACTTCGTGATGAACTATAATATGCAAGGGATAACGGAAACGATTCCCAAGCTCATCGTGATGCGGAAATCGACGAAGGTAGAAATCAAGAAAAGCATCAAGTGTTGATGGTTAACAAGACCACTAGTTTCAAGAAAAGGGCAAAGGGAAGAAGGGGAACTTCAAGAAGAACGACAAGCAAGTTGCTGCTCAAGTGAAGAAGGCCAAGTCTGGACCTAAGCCTGAGACTAAGTGCTTTTACTGCAAAGGGACTAGTCACTGGAAGCAGAACTGCCCCAAGTATTTGGCGGATAAGAAGGATGGCAAAGTGAACAAAGGTATATTGGATATACATGTTATTGATGTGAACTTTACTAGTGTTTATAGCAACCCCTCGATATTTGATACTAGTTCAGTTGCTAAGAGTAGTAACTTGAAACGGGAGTTGCAGAATGAACAGAGACTAGTTAAGGGTGAAGTAACGATGTGTGTTGGAACTACTTCCAAGAATGATATGATCATCATCGCACACTCCCTTACCTTCGGGATTAGTGTTGAACCTAAAATAAATGTTATTTGGTGTTTGCGTTGAGCATAATATGATTGGATCATGTTTATTGCAATATGGTTATTCATTTAAGCCAAAGAATAATTGTTATTCTGTTTACATGAATAAAACCTTCTGTGGTCATACACCCAAGGTGAATGGTTTATTGAATCTCGATCGTAGTGATACACATATTCATAATATTGAAGGCAAAAGATGCAAAGTTAATAATGATAGTGCAACCTATTTGTGGCATTGCCATTTAGGTCATATTGGTGTAAAGCGCATGAAGAAAATCCATGTTGATGGGCTTTTGGAATCACTTGATTATGAATCAGTTGATGCTTGTGAACCATGACTCATGGGCAACATGACTAAGACTCCGTTCTCCGAAACAATGGAGCGAGCAACAGACTTGTTGGAAATAATACATACTGATGTATACAGTCCGATGAGTGTTGAGGCTCGCGGCAGGTATCGTTATTTTCTGACCTTCACAGATGATTTGAGTAATATATGGGTATATCTTTTTGATGAAACATAAATCTGAAACATTTGAAAAGTTCAAATAATTTCAGAGTGAAGTGGAAAATCATCGTAACAAGAAAATAAAGTTTCTACGATCTGATCGTGGAGGAGAATATTTGAGTTACAAATTTGGTCTTCATTTGAAACAATGCGGAATAGTTTCGCAACTCACGCCACCTGGAACACCATAGTGTAATGGTGTGTCCGAACATTGTAACTATACTTTATTGGATATGGTGCAATCTATGATGTCTCTTACCGATTTACCACTATCGTTTTGGGGTTATGCATTAGAGACAGCTACATTCACGTTAAATAGGGCACCATCTAAATCCGTTGAGACGACACCATATGAACTGTGGTTTGGCAAGAAACCTAAGCTGTCGTTTCTTAAGGTTTGGGGCTGCGATGCCTATGTGAAAAAGTTTCAACCTAATAAGCTCGAACCCAAATCGGAGAAATGTGTCTTCATAGAATACCCAAAGGAAACTGTTGGGTACACCTTCTATCACAGATCCAAAGGCGGGATTTTTGTTGTTAAAAGTGGATCCTTTCTAGAGGAGTTTCTCTCGAAAGAAGTGAGTGGGAGGAAAGTAGAACTTGATGAGGTAACTGTACCTGCTCCCTTATTGGAAAGTAGTTCATCACGGAAATCTGTTTCTGTGACTCCTACACCAACTAGTGAGGAAGCTAATGATGATGATCATGTAACTTCAGATCAAGTTACTACCGAACCTCATAGGTCAACCAGAGTAAGATCCACACCAGAGTGGTACGGTAATCCTGTTCTGGATGTCATGTTACTTGACCATGACAAACCTACGAACTATGAGGAAGAGATGATGAGCTCAGATTCCGCAAAATGGCTTGAGGCCATGAAATCTGAGATGGGATCCATGTATGAGAACAAAGTATGGACTTTGATTGACTTGCCCGATGATCGGTGAGTCATTAAGAATAAATGGATCTTCAAGAGGAAGACAAACACTGATAGTAGTGTTACTATCTACAAAGCTCGAATTGTCGCAAAATGTTTTTGACAAGTTCAAGGTTTTGACTATGATGAGATTTTTTTCACTCGTATCGATACTTAAAAGTCTGTCCAAATCATGTTAGAAGTTGCCGCATTTTATGAAATCTGGCAAATGGATGTTCCTTAATGGATTTCTTAAATAAGAGTTGTATATGGTACAACCAAAAGGTTTTGTCGATCCTAAAGGTGCTAACAAAATGTGCAAGCTCCAGCGATCCATCTATGGACTGGTTCAAGCATATCATAGTTGCAATATATGCTTTGATGAGTTGATCAAAGCATATAGTTTTATACAGACTTGTGGTGAAGCCTGTATTTACAAGAAAGTGAGTGGGAGCACTACAACATTTTTGATAAATATATGTGAATGACATATTGTTGATTGGAAATAATGTAGAATTTTCTGGAAAGCATAAAGTAGTATTTGAAAGGAGTTTTTCAAATAAAGACCTCGGTGAAGCTACTTACATATTGAGCATCAAGATCTATAGAGATAGATCAAGACGCTTGATAAGGTTTTTTCAATTAGTACATACCTTGACAAGATTTTGAAGTAGTTCAAAATGGAACAATCAAAGAAAGAGTTCTTACCTGTGTTACAAGGTGTGAAATTGAGTAAGACCCAAAGCCTGACCACGACAAAAGATAGAAAGAGAATGAAATTCATTCCCTATGCCTCAGGCATAGTTTCTATAAAGTATGCCATGCTATGTACCAGATCTATTGTATACCCTACACTGTGTTTAGTAAGGGCGTACAATAGTGATCTAGGAGTAGATCACTGGACAGTGATCAAAATTATTCTTAGTGGAATAAGGATATGTTTCTCGATTATGGAGGTGACAAAAGGTTCGTCGTAAAGGGTTACGTCGATGCAAATTTTGACACTGATCCAGATGACTCTAAGTCTCAATCTGGATACATTATGAAAGTGGGAGCAATTAGCTAGAGTAGCTCCATGCATAGCATAGTTGACATAGAAATTTGAAAAATACATACGGATCTGAATGTGGCAGACCCGTAGACTAAACCTCTCTCATAAGCAAAACATGATCATGCTATAGTTCTCTTTCGGTGTTAATCACATAGCAATGTGAACTAGATTATTGACTCTAGTAAACCCTTTGGGTGTTGGTCACATGATGATGTGAACTATGGGTGTTAATCACATGGTGATGTGAACTATTGGTGTTAAATCACATGGCGATGTGAACTAGATTATTGACTCTGGTGCAAGTGGGAGACTGAAGGAAATATGCCCTAGAGGAAATAATAAAGTTATTATTTATTTCCTTATTTTATGATAAATCTTTATTATTCATGCTAGAATTGTATTAACCGGAAACATAATACATGTGTGAATACATAGACAAACATAGTGTCACTAGTATGCCTCTACTTGACTAGCTCGTTAATCAAAGATGGTTAAGTTTCCTAACCATAGACATTGATAGAGGCGAAGGTGTCCCGATGTTTCGATGAGATAGATATCATTTTCTGTGGGAGTCAACTTTGACGATCCGACTACGAACGTGTGAAGACGTCGCGCCTTAGCAATCGCTAAACCAACTTCCGAGGGTTATTGACCACGCCGGAGCACGATCAACCTGACCACGAGGGTCTATTTCCTGCGAGCAAATGAATAACAAGCAAGAAACTGAGATTGCAATCTGGATATTGTGAATAAAAGAAGAAAGCTTTATTAATGAAGGTGGGGTTCTGTGACGTCCTGGTCTGGTCGTTGGACACAAACGAAGTACACGAAGTTGCAGCTATGGCAAACTTTTAATCTAAACAAAACCCAAAGTCTAAACGATGCCCTAAGGGCTGTATATATGGAGGAGAGAGGGGGGGTTTCGTGGCCCTTGGAGGAGGAATCCGAAACCAACCCTAACTCTTGTTTCCCCACACATACGGACTCTAAAAATGACCTATAATCAAGTATTTTGAAATTACATGGGCCTGGCCCAAAAATAAGGTGACGCAGCACCTAGGATAGCCTCTGGACGAAATTTATGATGTGGCATCTTGTATATTTCATCCAGGGCTTCATGTACTCATTATAGTGGCGTCAAAGTCCTGGAATCATCACTTGTAACTCCGTTCTTGTTCCCCTTGCACATGCCATCATCTCCATGTTTGAACTTGCTCCAAGGTTCATCTTTCTTGTCCAAGCTAGGCCCTTCATTTGTAAGCAAAACAAATGTATCCAATTTAGGCAGCATCATATTCTCATGAACATTAGAATTGTTACCAAGAAACGAAAGTACCTGATAATTCAATTGGCGTGCGCGAGCTCTAGTAATTGGTCCAGTATGTATAGCAGCAGGGGTTGTGGGTGTAACAATGGTATTGATGTCCTATCATCCTCCCCTTCTTGAAATGAAGTCGTGCTCGACGAAAGCTCATCTTCCTCACCCAAATAAGGCTTCAAATCTGCAATGTTAAAAGTGGGACTAACCCCAAAATCTATAGACAACTCAAGTTTATATGCATTATCATTTATTTTCTCTAACACCTTAAAAGGACCATCAGCACGTGGCATTAGCTTTGATTTTTGCAAATTAGGAAATCTATCCTTACGCAAATGTAACCAAACAAGATCTCCAGGTGCAAACACAACATGTTTTCTACCCTTATCTCCAGCAAGTTTATATTTAGCATTCATACGCTCAATGTTTTCCTTAGTTAACTCATGCATTTTTAAAATCAAATCAGCACGTTCTTTAGCACTAAAATTAACCTTCTCCGAAGATGGAAGAGGCAACAAATCAATAGGTGCACGAGGTAGGAAACCACAGACAATTTCAAAAGGACACATCTTAGTAGTAGAATGCAATGAACAATTGTAAGAAAATTCAATATGATGCAAGCATTCTTCCCACATTTTCTTATTAGTCTTCAAAACAGCCCTAAGCATAGTAGACAATGTTCTATTGACTACTTCAGTTTGTCCATCAGTTTAGGTGACAAGTAGTACTAAAAAGCAGTTTAGTCCCCAACTTAGCCCATAAACATCTCCAAAAGTGGCTAAGAAATTTAGTATCATGATCTGAAACAATAGTAGTTGGCACACCATGCAAACGAATAATTTCACGAAAGAACAAATCAACAACATTAACAGCATCATCGCTTTTATGACATGGTATAAAGTGTGCAATTTTCGAGAATCTATCCACGACAAAAAATATGCTATCCCTCCCCTTCTTTGTTCGAGGTAAACCTAAAACAACGTCCATAGATATATCCTCTCAAGGAACACTAGGTACAGGCAAAGGCATATATAACCATGAGGATTGAGTTGTGAATTACACTACTAGGAAAACGGCTATAGATGAAATGGACACTAATGGCGCACCACGTGTGTGGTGCGCCATTAGAATATAGCAATGGCGCACCACATACAGGTACGCCATTAGTAATATATTACTAATGGCGCACCTGGTGTGCGGTGCGCCATTAGAAGTTTTGAAAAAAAATTGTTACTAACGGCGCACCGTGGGTGTGGTACGCCATTACTAGTTGACATAGTAATGGCGCACCACACCCACGGTGTGCCATTAGAAGTTTTGAAAAAAAAAGTAAAAAAAAATTAAAAAAAATTGTTAGTAATGGCGCACCAGTGGACAGTGCGCCATTACTAGTTTTTAACTAGTAATAGCGCACTGTCCACTGGTGCGCCATTACTAAGTTTTTTTCAAAAAAAATTCAAAAAAAAATTCAAAATTTTTTATATTTTTTTTCAAAACATTAATGGCGCACCGTGGGTGTGATGCGCTATTACTAGTTTAACTACTAATGGCGCACCACCCCACGGTGCGCCATTACTAGTTTGCCCGGCTTCCACCGAATGCACCCCCCTCCCCCCCCCTGTGGACCGCCTTTTCAGTTTTAAAAAAAATAAAAAAATGATAAGAATGTCAAAAAAAATAAAAGAAAATAAGTTTGCCATGTGATATGTGGTATAGTTGTTGGGAAAATTTACAAATATAAATTTCGACTTTATTTGCAAAATCTCTCTGGAAATTTGTAAAATCGGCATAACTTTTGCATACGAACTCGGATTAAAAAGTTTTATATATGAAAAATCATCTACTCGAAAAGTTACATCTATGGGAAGGTGTCCCGATGTTTCGATGAGATAGATATCGTTTTTTGTGGGAGTCGACTTTGAGGATCCGAGTACGAACGTGCGAAGATGTCGCGCCTTAGCAATCGCTAAACCAAGTTCCGAGGGTTATTGACCACGCCGGAGCACGATCAATCTGACCACGAGGGTCTATTTCCTGCGAGCAAACGAAGAACAAGCAAGAAACTGAGATTGCAATCTGGATATTGCGAATAAAAGAAGAAAGCTTTATTAATGAAGGTGGGGTTCTATGACGTCTTGGTCTGGTCGTTGGACACAAACGAAGTACGCGAAGTTGCAGCTATGGTGAACTTTTAATCTAAACAAAACCTAAAGTCTAAACGATGCCCTAAGGGATGTATATATGGAGGAGAGAGGGGGGATTTCGTGGCCCTTGGAGGAGGGGTCCGAAACAAACCCTAACTCTTGTTTCCCCACACATACGGATTCTAAAAATAACCTATAATCAAGTATTTCGAAATTACATGGGCCTGGCCCAAAAATAAGGTGACACAGCACCTAGGATAGCCTCTGTACGAAATTTATGAAGTGGCATCTTGTATATTTCGTCCAAGGCTGCATGCACTCATTATGGTGGATTCAAAGTCCTGGAATCATCCCTTGTAATTCTGTTCTTGTTCCCCTTGCGCATGCCATCATCTCTTTGAACTTGCTCCAAGGTTCATCTTTCTTGTCCAAGCTAGGCCCTTCATTTGTAAGCAAAACAAATGTATCCAATTTAGGTAGCATCATATTCTCATGAACATTAGAATCGTTACCAAGAGACTAAAGTACCTGATAATTCAATTGGCGTGCGCGAGCTCTAGTAATTGGTCCAGTATGTACAGCAGCAGGGGTTGTGGGTGTAACAATGGTATTGATGTCCTCATCAGACATGAGTTGTCATTTGATTAACGGGATCACATCGTTAGGAGAATGATGTGATTGACTTGACCCATTTCGTTAGCTTAGCACTTGATCGTTTAGTATGTTGCTATTGCTTTCTTCATGACTTATACATGTTTCTATGACTATGAGATTATGCAACTCCCGTTTACCGGAGGAACACTTTGTGTGCTACCAAACGTCACAACGTAACTGGGTGATTATAAAAGGTGCTCTACAGGTGTCTTCGAAGGTACTTGTTGAGTTGGCGTATTTCGTGATTAGGATTTGTCACTCCAATTGTCGGAGAGGTATCTCTAGGCCCACTTGGTAATGCACATTACTATTAGCCTTGCAAGCATTGTAACTATTGAGTTAGTTGCGGGATGATGTATTACGGAATGAGTAAAGAGACTTGCCGGTAACGAGATTGAACTAGGTATTGAGATACCGACGATTGAATCTCGGGCAAGTAACATACCGATGACAAAGGGAACAACATATGTTGTTATGTGGATTAACCGATAAAGATCTTAGTAGAATATGTGGGACCCAATATGAGCATCTAGGTTCCGCTATTGGTTATTGACCAGAAACGTGTCTCGGTCATGTCTACATATTTCTCGAACCCGTAGGGTCTGCACGCTTAAAGTTCGGTGACAATCGGTATTATGAGTTTATGTGATTTGATGTACCGAAGGTAGTTCGGAGTCCCAGATGAGATCGGGGATATGACGAGGAGTCTCGAAATGGTCGATACATAAAGATTGATATATTGGAAGGTTATATTCGGACACCAGAAGGGTTACGGGGGTTAACCCCCCCCCCCCCCCGGGGGGGGCTTAATGGGCTTACATGGGCCTTAGTGGAAGTAGAGGGCAGCAGGGGAAGTGTGGGGCGCGCCCCCCAAGGCCCAAACTGAATTGGTTTAGGGCAAGGGGGCCGGCCCCCTCTTTCCTTCTCCTCCTCTGCCTTTCCGTCCCTCTCCTACTAGGACTAGGAAAGAAGGGGCAAACCTACTTGGGGTAGGATTGCCCCCCTTTGGGCGCGCCTCTCCCTGGCCGGCCACCTCCTCCCCTTGATCCTTTATATACGGGGGCAGGGGGTACCCCATAGACACAACAATTGATCATTGATCTCTTAGCCGTGTGCGGTGCCCCCTCCACCATAATCCACCTCGATCATATCATAGCAGTGCTTAGGCGAAACCCTGCGTCGATAGCATCATCATCACCGTCACCATGTCGTCGTGCTAACGAAACTCTCATGTGAAGCTTTGCTGGATCGGAGCTCGCGGGATGTCATCGAGTTGAATGTGTGCAGAACTCGGAGGTGTCGTGTGTTCGGTACTTGGATCGGTCGGATCGTGAAGACGTACACTACATCAACCGCGTTGTGATAACGCTTCCGCATTCGGTCTACAAGGGTACGTGGACAACCTCTCCACTCTCGTTGCTACGCATCACCATGATCCTATGCGTGCATAGGAAAATTTTGAAATTACTACGTTCCCCAACATTATGGGCTCTAGCATTGTTGAGTAGGTTGCATGACCTCTTCCAGTGGTAGGGTAGCAGATGTAGGGGATGTAGGTTGGTACTTTCTACCCAGGGTTAGAGTTAATGTTTCCGAAAGACTGTGTCCCGGTCATCCGTTTCTCAAACACCATGTAGTGCGAGAAACCCAACGGAGGAGATCGAGTCTTGTGGGGAAAAGTGCGCAAACCTCTGCAGAGTGTACAAACTAATCATGGTTAGCCGTGTCCCCGGTTATGGACAACTTGAGTATCTGGTACTTGAATTATTGATTTGATCTCATCACTCTAAATTAAATTGTTGGGTTGATAATGATTACTTTCATTGGGATTGAGTTGGAGGAACCTTCTCAATGTTTCAACTACCATGATAGTTAAATAAAATATATTCCTTTGTTGTAGGGAAAAATTGGCTTTTTGCAAAAACTACATAACCATAGAGCCTCCACCAGGCATATATGCATGTAGTGATAGCATTTATCTATTCTTTGCTCTATTGTGTTTTATTGCTAGCATATTCCATGTGTTGATCCATTTCGGGCTGCAACATATCATGTTGCAGGCTTTTCAGACAAAGAGTAAGGTGCGCTAGGTCATTTGTCGTGCACTCAGCTATGCCGTTGGAGTTGATGGACTCACTTTATCTTCCAAGCCTTCCGCTGTTATCTTACTTAGATGGCCTTAAGCCATACTTATTGTAATAAGTTCTCTCTTTGAGACTATTGATGTAATAAGTGTGTGATTGCTACTTTGTTATAAAACCATTTGAGTATTATGTGTGTCAGCATTACCGATCCAGGAATGACACTGAAGCACAGAGACTTAACCATCTGAGGTCGGGTCGCTACCAGATGGTATCAGAGCACACCCTGAATGTAGGACACGATCACTAAGATGAGCCATAGGTCACTCTTCTCTACTCATTTCTGACGCCTCTCCATTTTCTGCACTATAGGATGGCGGACACGAGGAATAAGTTTACACAGCCGGATGAAGACACGCCTTTTGGACGACACTTGAAGGAAGTCACTAGGTACCTGAACATTGGGATACCAAGCTTCACCGGGACCTCCACCGCCACACTACCAGAAGAGGAGCGTTGGATGATTCGAGTTTAAGTTCCTCGAAGGACATTCATGCCAGTAACGGAGCCCATAAAGTTTTCCTTTGATGCACCAATCTGGAGTCTAGGCAAGAGCATGGCAGCCCACATCGCCATGGGATGCATCGGCGAAGTTTATCACAAGGAGCTTAAGGACACTATCTACCAGATATGTGGACGCTGAGATGAGCAATGGAAGATGATCAACACCAGAAAGGACAGGTCCATCGTAGCCTTCATCCAGGAGTTAAATCATCACATTCATCGCCAGGAGAACCAGATGTGCAGAAGCATGATAGATCTAAAGAAGTTGATTTCTAGGAACATGGAGCTGGAAGAGGAACTCAAGTCTACACGTGACGGATACGAGGAGGAAATCATCATACTAGTGGAGAAGAATGATGACCTGACAAGGAAGCTAGGAGTATTCATGGGAGACCCTGCGCCAGGAGGAGATGCTGACCACCCCAAGGACTACATCATCATCGACGACACCGACTCCGACCCCAGTGATCATGATTATGAACATGAAGTTGGAGGAGTGTAACACCCTGATAATCAAGGTACAGTAACCTCACCCAAATGTACCATGTCATCGGGTTTTGTTAAGCCAATTGCCACTTGATGAAGATCTGAGTCAAATTCAAATTTCAAATAACAAGTCAAATTCTTATTTCTTCAAACTGTCAAATAAAAATGTTCGAGGGTTTGCAAATATTCACCAAGTATTTAACATGTAGGAACAACCATTAAATGGATTTTTAAATTGCCCTAGAAATAATTTAAGTGCACAAGCAACACTTATTATGCCCATTTAAATATAAACCTATTTTCAAACATTTCCAAATAACCTCAAACTTTTTGGACAACAGCAAAATATTAGCAGGTAATTATGCGGGAAGTTTCAACTTTAACTAAAATAATTTAATATCTAAACTAAATAAAAAACAATAGTTATAAAAAACAATAAACAAAAATGTAAAAAAAACCTAAACTATTAGGCACTTGGCCCATCTGGCAAAATTGGCAATGTAGTCAGCCCAACTTAACCTTTTTCTCCTACCTCTGTTCACAGAGGCACCGTGGACGATGCTCGCGCGTCCATGGCGGGGATCTCCACGTGCTGAGCATCCGTCGATCCCCGATGACCTACAAGTGCCCCGCAACCCCTCTGCTAACCCTAGTCGCCTCCCACTCCCCTCGTTCGCCCCTCTTCCCTCTCTGTCTCGTTCGCCCGAGCGCGGTCGCCGACGCGCCGCCGTCGATCCCGCGGCCACTGGCCTCCCCTCGTCGCGCCAAGGCGTCCAGGAGCTTCTCCATCGTCGTCTCCTTCGCCTATGCGCTCTAAATCGAGCCGGGACAGCCCGTACGCTCGCCATCGAGCTCATCTCTGTCGCGTACATTAACGACGTTCGTCGTTGTTGCCGCGGCTCTGGTCCACCTCCGGCCTCCCCGACCTCACCATCGCGCTTGCGGTGAGCCCCTCCTCCGATTCCCGGCCTTTTCCCTTTCGATACGTGCACTTTTTACGCCACCCCTCACCATGGCCGGAGCTCGCCCGAGCTTCCGCTTACGCGCGCGCCCACCAGCTGCTGATGTTGCTGCCGTTACTTGATTGTTGTTGGTAACCTCGTCCGTGCGCCTCGACCTGCAGCCGCCCGTCCGTGTGCCCGCCGCGGCATGGTCGCGCCCCTGGCCGCGTCCGGCCGCGTGCGCGTGCGCTTGCCGCGCCCTGGCCGCCCGCTGCTCCTAGCTACTTGGTGCGCTGCTGCTCAACTGCTTCTGCTTGCTACTCCGCTGCTGCCGCTCGTTGTTTTGCTGCTGCTCCTGCTAATTAGTCGCTGGTGTTGCTCCTAAGCACTTCTTGTAGATGCTGCTACTTACCGCTGTTGATTTCTCCTACAGCCGCTGCTAGTTGTTGCTAATGGCCATGGCCAAGTGTGGCATGTGCTATGTGTGCGTGTGTGTGCAGAGCCTCACGGCTGGATGTGCCATCAGGCCAGCCCAAAAATCAATTAGCTAGGGACTAATTCCTCTC
>NC_041382.1:354452252-354460261 GCF_002162155.2 Triticum dicoccoides | reverse complement strand
TATTACATGTGTCCCCCACTAGGTAAATTGTTTAACTAAATAATTTAAACACATGTTACACTTACACATGGGTCCACTGACCCTGTTGACTGATCAATCTTTGACCTGGTCAATAGTCAACCAACCCCCCTTGACCCCACTGTCATACACTAGGCTAGGCAATCCCTGGGTACCCATATCAATTCCACCTTTTAAATTTGAATTATAAGAAACTACAAAATGTTATAAAAACTTTGAAAATTAATATAAAATAATTCGTAATTCGGATGAAAATATTTTATACATGAAAGTTGCTCAGAACGACGAGACGGATCCGAATACGAGGTTCATTCGTCCGCCACACATACCTAGCATAGCGGACACGCAACTTTCGCCCTCCAATCCGTCTATCCGAAAACGCAAAACACTGGGAATACATTCCTGGATGTTTCCCCCCTCGCCGGTATCGCCTACTACTGCGTCAGGTCACCCTAGCATCACATATTACCATGTTATACTTTGTGTTGCTTTGATTGCTTTATTATTTATTTGTGTTCCCCTTCTGCTACTACTTTCCGGTAGACCTCGAGACCGTCGTTGTTACCCCCGTGATCGACTACATCGATGACGACCCCTCCTTCTTGCTAGAGCAACAAGGCAAGCCCCCCCTTGATCACCAGATATCGCCTACTCTTCTCTCTACTGCTTGCATTAGAGTAGTGTGGCATGTTACTGCTTTCCGTTATTCCTATCCTGATGCATAGCCTGTCCTTGCTACTACTGTTGTTATCTTTACCTGCAATCCTAATGCTTAGTATAGGATGCTAGTTTATCATCAGTGGCCCTACATTCTTGTCCATCTGCCATGCTATACTATCTGGCCGTGATCACTCGGGAGGTGATCACGGGTATATACTATATACTTTATACATGATACTTGTGGTGACTAAAGACAGGTCGGCTCGTAGGAGTACCCGTGAGTGATTCACAGATTGGGTCCGAAAGGACGTTTATCCCGACGGCCCTCTGAGTGGATCTTTGTGGCGGAGCGACAGGGTAGGTTGAGACCACCTAGGAGAGAGGTGGACCTGACCCTGGTCGGCATTCATGGTTATTTCAAGATAACACGTTTAACGAGATCTTGGTATTTGATCTGAGTCTGGCCACTGGCCTATACGCACTAACCATCTACGCGGGGACAGTTATGGGCACTCAACGTCGTGGTATTAGCCGAAGCCTTCGTGATGTCAGCAACTGAGCGGCGCGCGCCGGATTGGACTGGAACACCTGCTAGGCTAGGTCTGCTTCTGACCGCCCTCGCAACGTGCATGTGTGCAATGGGCGATGGGCCCAGACCCCTGCGCCATAGGATTTAGACCGGCGTATTGACCTCTCTGTTGTGCCTAGGTAGGGTTGCGACATGTTGATCTTCCGAGGCCGAGCATGACCCAGGAAAGTGTGTCCGACCAAATGGGATCAAGCGTGTTGGGCTATGTGGTGCACCCCTGCAGGGAAGTTAATCTATTCGAATAGCCGTGATCTTCGGTAACAGGACGACTTGGAGTTGTATCTTGACCTTATGACAACTAGAACCGGTTACTTAATAAAACACACCCTTCCAAGTGCCAGATACAACTCGGTGATCGCTCTCTAACAGGGCGACGAGGAGAGGATTGTCGGGTAGGATTATGCTACACGATGCTACTTGGTGAACTTACCATCTACTCTCTTCTACATGCTGCAAGATGGAGGTGGCCAGAAGCGTAGTATTCGACAGGACTAGCTATCCCCCTCTTATTCTGGCATTCTGCAGTTCAGTCCACATATGATACCCCTTTTCCATTTGATACCAATGCATGCATATGTAGTGTAGCTCCTTGCTTGCGAGTATTTTGGATGAGTACTCACGGTTGCCTTTCTCCCCTTTTTCCCCTTTCCTATATCCGATTGCTGCGACCAGACATTGGAGTCCAGGAACCAGACGCCACCGTTGATGACGACTACTACTTCTCGGGAGGTTCCTACTACTACGTGCAGCCCACTGACGACGACCAAGAGTAGTTTAGGAGGATCCCAGGCAGGAGGCCTGCACCTCTTTCGATCTGTATCCTAGTTTGTGCTAGCCTTCTTAAGGCAAACTTGTTTAACTTATGTCTGTACTCAGATATTGTTGCTTCCGCTGACTCATCTATGATCGAGCTCTTATATTTGAGCCCTCGAGGCCCCTGGCTTGTAATATGATGCTTGCATGACTTATTTTATTTGTAGAGTTGTGTTGTGATATCTTCCCGTGAGTCCCTGATCTTGATCGTACACGTTTGCGTGTATGATTGGTGTACAATTGAATCAGGGGCGTCACAAGTTGGTATCAGAGCCGACTGCCTGTAGGAATCCCCTTCCAAACTCCTTGGCCGAAGTCGAGTCTAGTCATTGCAAACTTTTTACTAACATGGTTGTGTGTCTTACGGGCCCACGTCGCCATTGGGTGGTATTAGGATCTTTTATTCCTCGATCTTTACTCTGGGTCTCTGATATCTTTTCTATTCGGGTTAAATGATTTTACTAACTATGACTCTAGGTTCTCATAACTACTTCCTCCCGGAGGGCCCCTTATTATAGATGATCTCCTGCTGCGCCAGAAGATTCCGAAGATACTCTCCGATGTTTTCCCGAGACCCTTGTGCCTTTGCCGTTGCAATCCCTACCATCGATAAATCGTTATGGATAACTACCTGCATTTGTCGTTCATACCTTCATCGCCAATTGCTCTTGTTATTACAAGATACCCTGAAACATTCCAATATTCCGAGAATCCATTATGCCTGCTGCCTGCAGCTCCATTTCACTTTAATACATCTACGGATAATTCCTCACACTCATCGAGGATTTTTTCATTCCTAGTTGATCATGTGATCCACAAGATACTTTGAAATACTATCCGGTTTTTCGATAATCCATTGCCAACTATTGCTCTGCAAATACCTGTCTACTTGCATTGTGGTTACTTTCCATATGTCTAGCAATATTCATGAGCATCCTTTGTCACCGTCATTTTGAGTCTTTGATTCAATATCTTTGCGAATGCTCACAATCATCAATCCAACCCTGAGTTCACCCTTCTGGCTTAGATGTTATTTTAAACTTGAGCTAGATCTCGACCAACCAAATTGCCATCGATTGTACCCCTAAGCCTACTCAACTTATCCATCCTTGATCAGAGTGTTTACTTCTGATCCCTTGATTTGAAGGTCATAATTCCTTTGTATTTCAGCTTGGAATTAGTCAGTTGTTTGTATAGTCTAATCTCCTTGCATCCTTTCCTCCTCTGGTTGAGTACCGATGCTCACATCAGACCCATTGAAGACCACCGGATCCTTCGTTGGATTTTATCCGACAATATCCTTCATATTCAAAAACCTTGTGAGCATTTCCATGGGTATATAATGCCTTTGGTAATTTGTATCCTCTGCTTTGATAATCATACTCTACTTTCGAGCTTGTATTATTTACTATGAAGTTTGTGGTATATGTTCTTAAGATGCCCCGATGGGTTGAACCAACGCCTTACCTAATCTGTGTGGACCCGAAAGATTTCACGGGTCATACTTATCTGGTATTGCACCAGGTAAAACTTTCAACAAGTAATGACATTTTCGAAAAGCGAGAGGTGAATGGAAGGTTATACATTGAAGAAGTGGGAGTCGACCTTGAACTTTGTGTTCATGCCTATGGACACGATGTAGATCTTATCGTGGAAGCTTCTCTTAAATTAATTATTCCTTGGTATAAGTTCATCTTATATCTGGGATCTGGTCTTTTGCAATCGTGGTTCCGACCATATTGTTCTTCTTTGATACCATTTCTCGGACAAGTTGAAGTACTTGTCTTCTGCAGATCACTGCACCTGTCCAACCTTTACTTTGATCTACCGTCGAGTATTACACTCTGGTAACTCAAGAATATCATGGAATGGCATAACTTCTTATGGGTTCTTCATCAACTGTTATTTCTCACCGATTCCAATTTTCCTGGGTTCTGGGTTGTCAACCGAGAACATTGATATGTGAACTGATTCCTCATTCCAGTTCGGTAACCCTAAGTAATTTTCGTTGCTTATGAGTTTAATAATCCTTCAAGTCATTCCTAGCCTGATCAGCTATATCATTATCATGCTGATTTTAACTGTGCTACTGGTCCTTATTCCCGGAGCATAATTTTCGACGATGAGCTAAGCTTACATCGATCTTCCTCATCATATCATTTCGCCTTGAACAGCGAGCTTGGTTTCAAGTTTGTGTCGTACCCTCGGTTCCCATAACCTTTCGCTTCATCATCATTTGGCTTGATGGCATCGCCGACCGATTACATCTTCATGAAATCTCTCGACTAATGTGTCGGATCATCATCAGCCTTCCGAGCTCTTCCAGGATATCAATTGAATTCATGATGAGAAATACCATCCTTGCCCTCGATGATTTGTGTTATCATTGACCACTTTACTGCCTTCCCTCGAACACAAACTTATTTGTGATTTGTGTTATACCTTGAGATCCTTGCTTTCCAGCATTTGTTCTTCTTTACCTTGGAGTATTACCATCTTTTAAGTCAAGAATGTCGTGGGAATTTCACCACCTCTCGAAAATTCTTGATACAAGTGATACTTATCACCATCACCATTCTTTTCCTGGTCCCCGTGTTGTTTCTAACCGGGATACCAACAAGTGAACGGTGATGTTTGGATTCTGTACTTCTAGCAACCCTATTGCTTTGAAGTTAATGGTCGATAGTTCATCCTTAGACTATTGGTTATTGAATCACCATTCTAACATTGATCATGCTACCTAAGCCAATATTTTGGGTGCACCTTTCAACCAATGTTTAATTGTGTATGTTTTCCTCGAGCATACATCATTATATCATTTGATCTGATAAATGTTATCTCCTTGTTCAAATAATTGTGGAGATCCATCTTTTGGAAATCTCGATGAATTGTCGCTAAGACCATCAACCACCTCCTCATCCTCTCCTTGGTTTAATGATGAACTCTTGTTTTGGAACTTGCTTCCACAGTTCATTTCCCGAGAATCTTGAAATGCCAGCTCGTCAATTTGTGTTGCACCTTTTTCTTCTCAGGCATCCTGAGTCTGAGGTATCCTGACATCAATCAGATCTAGATCTCGGCCAGATATGATGGTTGGAATATATTTCCATGAGTTATAACATTGGTCTTTATATGACTGGTAAGGTGGTGTCATTCCTAGCACACCTAGCCGGAGGACCTAGTGTTATAGTTTCCTTTTCTAGCAAGGTTAACCATTCTTCCATGAGGAAATTGTAAGACTTATTCTATAAGTTGTTCCTGATGGATCCTTTGTGTATCCAAAATCTGACCCTTACATGATGACCATGTCAATGCTATCTTGAAGCATGTCTGTGGTACTCCAATTTTCAACAAAGAACATTTGAAGCCCAATGTTAAATGTTTCTTACTCAATTAGCCAAACACCGTTGTATGGGTAATGTCATGAAATTTCTCTCACCTTACCTAAAGAGTTTTCTACATTATATCCTGTCATGGATATCATGTTCTGCTTGTCCTTGGGAAGGATATACCCTTGAAATATGTGTTTAAACACATTTTCCTTTCCATTGTTTTATTTAAACCTGATAATCACTTTTCCTTTCCATTGGTTTGTTTAAACCTTCTTGTGATCTATATTCCTTGCTTATATAAACACCTCGTTGTACCACTCTGGCAGAAAGACCGTGTTACTTTTGTTGATGACATTCCGGTAACCACCGATGGATGAGAACTTTGCCTAGTGGTCCACCTCGTTCAACGAGCAGGAAAATGGTTCTCTTCGTCCCTCGCCCTTGGTACCGATGTTGTTGCCGACATGACCGACAGACTATCCTCTGACATGACTTGCTTACATGATCGTGCAAGATGTCATCGACCTTCCTACTTTTAACCACATGGTGGGCCCATAACCCACAGTTACACAGGATCGAAACATGACTCTCCTGTACACCCCGTCCCCAAAGTCAATACACATGCTTGGCTTTGTGTGTAATTCACGAGCCACCTTCCTAGAGATGATCTACTCTTGTATCAAACGCATCACTTATTTTCATTACCCTGAACCCCTTTCACCTTCTGATTAGACATCAAATGATTGTCTATCCGCTTGAAACTTCATATTGTATCTTATTACTTTGCTCTCGACGTGCTTCATTTGCTCAACTAAAGAGTTAATCATGCGCTCGTTCATGGGATAGCTTCCATATGATTTTCCTTTATGGCATTCTATCGCTGTCCAGTTGCCCCTTACCTATTCGTAATTACGATGGAGTTCACGAAGAAAGGCAGATGACTTCATCATGATTATCTGAAGCAGATAATTGAAGACATCAACGAAAGGGATTAACTTCTTCGAGAAGAGCAGCCAAGACCGAGAAGATCCGTTAGAATTTCGCAACCAGACTTTTCCCCCTTACTCTACCTCTTAAATCTCGGGACGAGATTTCTTGTAGTGAAGGAGATTTGTAATACCCCGATAATCAAGGTACAGTAACATCACCCAAATGTGCCATGTCATCAGGTTTTATTAAGCCAATTGCCACTTGATGAAAATTTGAGTCAAATTCAAATTTCAAATAACAAGTCAAATTCTTATTTCTCCAAACTGTCAAATAAAAATGTTCGAGGGTTTGCAAATATTCACCAAGTATTTAACTTGTAGGAACCAACATTAAATGGATTTTTAAATTGCCCTAGACATAATTTAAGTGCACAAGCAACACTTATTATGCCCATTTAAATATAAACCTATTTTCAAACATTTCCAAATAACCTCAAACTTTTTGGACAACAGCAAAATATTAGCAGGTAATTATGCGGGAAGTTTCAACTTTAACTAAAATAATTTAATATCTAAACTAAATAAAAAACAATAGTTATAAAAAACAGTAAACAAAAATGTAAAAAAACCTAAACTACTAGGCACTTGGCCCATCTGGCAAAATTGGCAGCGTAGCCAGCCCAACTTGACCTTTTTCTCCTACCTCTGTTCACACAGGCACCGTGGACGATGCCCGCGCGTCCATGGCGGGGGATCTCCACGTGCTGAGCATCCGTCGATCCCCGGCGACCTACAAGTGCCCCGCAACCCCTGTGCTAACCCTAGTCGCCTCCCACTCCCCTCGTTCGCCACCTCTTCCTCTCTGTCTCGTTCGCCCGAGCGCGGTCACCGACGCGCCGCCATAGATCCCGCGGCCACTGGCCTCCCCTCGTCGCGCCAAGGCGTCCAGGAGCTTCTCCATCGTCGTCTTCTTCGCCTATGTGCTCTAAATCGAGCCGGGACAGCCCGTACGCTCGCCATCGAGCTCATCTCCGTCGCGTACATCGCCGACGTTCGTCGTCGTTGCCGCGGCTCCGGTCCACCTCCGGCCTCCCCGACCTCGCCATCGCGCTTGCGGTGAGCCCCTCATCCGATTCCCGGCCTTTTCCCTTTCGATACGTGCCCTTTTTACGCCACCCCTCACCATGGCCGGAGCTCTCCCGAGCTTCCGCTTACGCGCGCGCCCACCAGCTGCTGATGTTGCTGCCGTTACTTGATTGTTGTTGGTAACCTCGTCTGTGCGCCTCGACCTGCAGCCACCCGTCCGTGTGCCCGCCGCGGCATGGTCGCGCCCCTGGCCGCGTCCGGCCGCGTGCGCTTGCCGCGCCCTGGCCGCCCGCTGTTCCTAGCTACTTGGTGCGCTGCTGCTCAACTGCTTCTGCTTGCTACTCCGCTGCTGCCGCTTGTTGTTTTGCTGCTGCTCCTGCTAATTAGTCGCTGGTGCTACTCCTAAGCACTGCTTGTAGATGCTGCTACTTACCGCTGTTGATTTCTCCTACAGCCGCTGCTAGTTGCTGCTAATGGCCATGGCCAAGTGTGGCATGTGCTATGTGTGCGTGTGTGTGCAGAGCCTCATGGCTGGATGTGCCATCAGGCCAGCCCAAAAATCAATTAGCTAGGGACTAATTC
>NC_041382.1:354410366-354452115 GCF_002162155.2 Triticum dicoccoides | reverse complement strand
TTAGTCTATTACATGTGGCCCCCACTAGGTAAATTGTTTAACTAAATAATTTAAACACATGTTACACTTACACATGGGTCCACTCACCCTGTTGACTGATCAATCTTTGACCTGGTCAACAGTCAACCAACCCCCCTTGACCCCTCTGTCATACACTAGGCTAGGCAATCCCTAGGTACCCATATCAATTCCACCTTTTAAATTCGAATTATAAGAAACTACAAAATGTTATAAAAAAATTTGAAAATTAATATAAAATAATCCGTAATTCGGATGAAAATAGTTTATACATGAAAGTTGCTCAGAACGATGAGACGAATCCGAATATGCGGTCCATTCGTCCGCCACACATACTTAGCATAGCGGACACGAAACTTTCTCTCTCCAATCCATCTATCCGAAAACACAAAACACTGGGAATACTTTCCCGGATGTTTCCCCCCTTCGCCGGTATCGCCTACTACTGTGTTAGGTCACCCTAGCATCACATATTGCCATGTTATACTTTGTGTTGCTTTGATTGCTTTATTATTTATTTGTGTTCCCCTTCGGTTACTTCTTTCCGGTAGACCTCGAGACCGTCGTTGTTACCCCCGTGATCGACTACATCGACGACGACCCCTCCTTGCCAGAGCAACCAGGCAAGCCCCCCCTTGATCACCACATATCGCCTACTCTTCTCTCTACTGCTTGCATTAGAGTAGTGTAGCATCTTACTGCTTTCCGTTATTCCTATCTTGATGCATAGCCTGTCCTTGGTACTACTGTTGTTACCTTTACCTGCAATCCTAATGCTTAGTATAGGATGCTAGTTTATCATCAGTGGCCCTACATTCTTGTCCGTCTGCCATGCTATACTATCGGTCCGTGATCACTCGGGAGGTGATCACGGGTATATACTATATACTTTAACATGATACTTGTGGTGACTAAAGACGGGTCGGCTCATAGGAGTACCCGCGAGTGATTCACGGATTGGGTCCGAAAGGACGTTTGTCCCGACGGCCCTCTGAGTGGATCTTTGTGGCAGAGCGACAGGGTAGGTTGAGACCACCTAGGAGAGAGGTGGGCATGGCCCTGGTCGGAATTCGCGGTTATTTCAAGATAACATGTTTAACGAGATCTTGGTATTTGATCTGAGTCTGGCCACTGGCCTATACGCACTAACCATCTACGCGGGGACAGTTATGGGCACTCGACGTCGTGGTATCAGCCGAAGCCTTCGTGACGTCAGCGACTGAGCGGCGCGCGCCGGATTGGACTGGAACGCCTGCTAGGCTAGGTCTGCTTCCGGCCGCCCTCGCAACGTGCATGTGTGCAATGGGCCCAGACCCCTGCGCCATATGATTTAGACCGGCGTGCTGACCTCTCTGTTGTGCCTAGGTAGGGCTGCGACGTGTTGATCTTCCGAGGTCGGGCATGACCTAGGAAAGTGTGTCCCGCCAAATGGGATCGAGCGTGTCTGGTTATGTGGTGCACCCCTGTAGGGAAGTTAATCTATTCGAATAGTCGTGATCTTCGGTAACAGGACGACTTGGAGTTGTATCTTGACCTTATGACAACTAGAATCGGTTACTTAATAGAACACACCCTTCCAAGTGCCAGATACAACCCAGTGATCGCTCTCTAACAAGGCGACAAGGAGAGGATTGTCGGGTAGGATTATGCTACACGATGCTACTTGGTGAACTTACCATCTACTCTCTTCTACATGCTGCAAGATGGAGGTGGCCAGAAGCGTAGTCTTCGACAGGACTAGCTATCCCCCTCTTATTCTGGCATTCTGCAGTTCAGTCCACATATGATACCCCTTTTCCATTTGATACCAATGCATACATATGTAGTGTAGCTCCTTGCTTGGGAGTACTTTGGATGAGTACTCACGGTTGCCTTTCTCCCCTTTTTCCCCTTTCCTATATCCGATTGTTGTGACCAGACGTTGGAGTCCAGGAGCTAGATGCCACCGTTGATGACGACTACTACTACTCGGGAGGTGCCTACTACTACGTGCAGCCCGCTGACGATGACCAAGAGTAGTTTAGGAGGATCCCAGGCAGGAGGCATGCGCCTCTTTCGATCTGTATCCTAGTTTGTGCTAGCCTTCTTAAGGCAAACTTGTTTAACTTATGTCTGTACTCAGATATTGTTGCTTCCGCTGACTCGTCTATGATCGAGCTCTTATATTCGAGCCCTAGAGGCCCCTGGCTTGTAATATGATGCTTGTATGACTTATTTTATTTGTAGAGTTGTGTTGTGATATCTTCCCGTGAGTCCCTGATCTTGATCGTACACGTTTGCGTGTATGATTAGTGTATGATTGAATCAGGGGCATCACAAGCAGATATCATGGAGTCTTCTACTGATCAAAATTTCTAGTAGACCACCATATTATTAGTAGTATTCCCCCATGTATATATTAGTAGTCCGGGCACTGTAACGATAGTTAGATCAATTGTATGCCCTTGATTGATTTTGTTTTGGAGCGATATTGATTGTGTTTGTCTCAGGTGCATATGGGTAGTGCTTTCTCACTAGACCTCATTCTATTCTAATCTCTCCCCTCTAAACCCGTCAGATGCCTCCGAGACGTGACCCTAGATTTGCCTTCCCACCGGAGCTCACTCAGTTGATCTAGCAGCAAAATACACTGATGCAATTGCTAGTTCAGAACCAGGGAAACAACAACAACAATAACAAAAATAACCCACCGCCACGACCTCCAGTTGACAACTTAGCCCGTTTTCTTAGGTTACAACCACCGGTGTTTTCCAGTAGCACCGAGCCCATAGTTGTGGATGACTGGCTATGTTGGATTGGAAGGGAGTTAACCACTGCCGGTTGCACAGATGCTGAGAAGGTGTGTTTTGTCACACACCAATTGGATGGACCCATGGCCGCATGGTGGGAGAATTACACAACCACTTTCCCCATAGCCAATGTTACTTGGGAGCAGTTTCAGCAACCATTCCGCACTGCTCATGTCTCAACTGGAGCTATGCGCATGAAGAAGCGTGAGTTTCGCAACTTACGCCAGGGCAACCGTACTGTAGGGCAGTACGTGGAGGAGTTTAGCAAGCTAGCCCGTTATGCCCCAGATGACGTGGCCACTGATGCCGCAAAGCAGGAGATGTTTATGGAAGGGCTGAATGATGAGATGAGTATGCAGTTGTTGGTGGCAACATTCAACAACTACCAGGAGTTGGTAGACAAGGCTCTTACGATTGAAGGGAAGCAACGACATATTGAGAGCCGCAAGAGGAAGTATGGACAGGGGAAGTACAACTCAGTAGCTCGGCAGAAGCCTCGTTTCACCCCGAACTCGGGAGGATTTGCCCATAACCATGGAGGCCATACTCACAATGGAGGAAGTTCGCATAACCACAGTGGCTCCAAGAATGTAAACGGGAATGGAGCAGGCAGAAATCAAAACCGCTCTAACCCAGCAACGCCCGCCAAGAAGGATATAAGTCACATTACTTGTTTCAAGTGCGGGAAGACTGGACATTATGCCACTGAATTTTCTGAAGCAAAGAATGGTAATGGCAATGGAAGCTCTGGGAAGAAGCCCAACCATTTCAATAGGGGACAAATGAACCACGTGAATGTGGAGGAGGTGGAAGAGCAGCCAGATGCAGTCATCGGTAAGTTTTTGGTTAAGTCATTTACCGCTCTCGTTCTTTTTGATACTGGTGCATCACATTCATACATTTCAAGGGGATTTGTGGACAAGTTTAAGTTACCCACACTAGCCCTTAGGACACCTTTGCTAGTGAGCTCACCCGGTGCAGAGTATATGGCCAGCCGATGGTGCGATCGGTTACCCTTAACCATTGGTAGCCATGTTTTCCCCTCAGACCTTATAATTTTGGAATCACAAGGATTGGATGTGATACTAGGTATGGATTGGCTATCAAAGTATGGAGGAAACATTGATTGCGCCAGTAGGTCAATTCTACACACCACACTGGAGGGACAAAATAGTAAGTATGTATCCAGGCATACTCCTAAGAGTACTCACGTAAATTCCCTCATGGGAGTTTTTCAGGAAGAAGTGCCTGTAGTGAAGGATTACCCGGATGTATTTCCAGAGGAACTACCAGGCATGCCCCTGGATCGAGACATTGAGTTTTTGATAGAGTAATTGCCAGGCACCGGACCAATATCAAAGAGACCATACCGGATGCGTGCAAATGATCTAGAGGAGATTAAGAAATAGATTAAGGAGTTATTGGAGAAAGGTTACATTCGACGAAGTTCGTAACCATGGGGAGCCCCAGTGCTCTTGGTTGACAAGAAGGATAAATCTCTGAGAATGGTTGTTGATTATCGTGCATTGAATGAAGTGACGATCAAGAACAAGTATCCACTACCGATGATCAATGATTTCTTTGACTAGCTGCAAGGAGCTAAAGTTTTTTCCAAGATCGATTTACGATCAGGGTACCACCAGCTGAAGATTCGAGATCAGGATATACCTAAGACATCTTTTACCACAAGGTATGGGTTGTATGAGTACACGGTTATGTCATTCGGATTGACTAACGCCCCTGCCTATTTCATGAGCATGATGAACAAAGTATTTATGGAGTTCTTGGATAAGTTTGTTGTGGTGTTCATTGATGACATTTTGGTATACTCGAAGAATGAGAGGAGCATAAGGAGCCTTTTCGTTTAGTTCTCGAGAAGCTCAGGGAACATCAATTATACGCCGAGTTCAGCAAGTGTGAGTTTTGGTTGAAGGAAGTTGGATTCCTTGGACTTGTTATATCAGGAGAAGGTATAGCAGTAGACCCTACTAGGGTTCAGTCAGTCACTGAGTGGTTGGCACCCACCTCCATTGGAGAGATCCACAGTTTTCTAGGACTCACGGGATATTATCGGAGATTCATTGGGATTTTCTCAAAGATTGCAAAGCCCATGACAGAGCTGTTGAAGAAGGACACCAAGTTTAAATGGAGATATGAATGTGAGGCAAATTTTCAGGAGTTGAAGAAACGTTGAACTACAGCCCCAATGCTAATTCTGCCAGATATAAGCACGGATTTCCAAGTGTATTGCGACGCGTCTCGCTTAGGACTTGGAAGTGTACTTATGTAAGACGGAAGAGTTGTTTCGTATGCCTCATGACAGCTTCGACCTCCTTTATTAAATTATGCCACACATGATTTGGAGTTAGCAGCCGTAGTGCATGCACTCAAAACCTGGAGACATTTTCTTATTGGAAACCATTGTGATGTGTACATGTATCATAAGAGTTTGAAGTACATTTTCACACAGAAGGAGTTGAATCTCATGGAAAGGAGATGGTTGGAACTCATAAAGGATCACGATATGAAGTTGCACTATCATCCAGGCAAGGCCAATGTCGTAGCAGACGCTTTGAGCCAGAAGAGTTACTCCAATACCCTCGTAAGCGGAGGATTGCCAACGGAGTTAGTTGAAGATCTTAGGGAGCTACGCTTGGAGATAATCCCTAGAGGTTTTGTTGCAGCATTGGAAATTCAGTCGACATTATTGGGAAAATTCGAGAAGCTCAAAAGGATGATAAGGAAAATGGTGAGATAAAGGAGATCATGAGCAAAGGAAAGGCCAAAGGTTTTCGTGAGGATGAGCACGACACCTTATGGTTTGAGGACCGCGTTTATGTGCCCAATAACCCAGAGATCAGGAAGTTAATTCTTCAGGAGGCTCATGACTCTCCATACTCGATACACCCCGGAAATACCAAGATGTATTTGGATTTGAAGGAACGTTTCTGGTGGACTGGTATGAAGAAGGATATTGCCGAGTATGTAGACGTATGTGATGTATGTCAGAGAGTGAAGGCTGAGCATCAAAAGCCAGCAGGATTGTTACAGCCTATGCTGATACCCGAATGGAAGTGGGATAAACTTGGCATGGATTTTATCACCGGATTACCCAGGACCAAATCAGGATATGATTCTATATGGGTAGTAGTTGATCGCTTGACCAAAGTAGCTCACTTTATCCCGGTGAAAACCACCTATACAAGTGCAAATTTGGCCAAGATATATATGACCAGGATCGTATGTCTGCATGGAGTCCCGAGGACCATCGTATTAGATAGAGGAACACAATTTACTTCAAAGTTTTGGCATCAGCTGCACCAAACTTTAGGGACAAGGTTAGAGTTCAGTACGGCATTCCACCCGCAGACAGATGGACAGACCGAGAGAGTCAATCAGATTCTGGAGGACATGTTGAGAGCTTGTGCGCTAGATTATGGATCTAGTTGGGATGATAACTTGCCCTACGCGGAGTTCTCATACAACAACAGCTACCAGGCCACTTTGAAGATGGCACCTTTCGGAGCTTTGTATGGAAGAAGGTGCAGGATGCCGTTGATGTGGGATGAAGTAGGAGACCGCCAGTTGTTTGGACCAGATTTGATCAAAGAGTCAGAAGAGAAGGTTAAGCTGATTCGAGACAGACTGAAGGTAGCTCAGTCTAGGCAGAAAAGTTATGCAGGCTCAAAATGCAAGGAGGTAGTCTACGAAATCGGAGACAGAGCATATCTTCATGTGTCACCCCTGCGAGGAGTTAAACGTTTTAGAGTTAAGGGAAAGCTAGCCCCAAGATTCGTAGGACCATACCAAGTTTTGGAACATATGGGAGAAGTTGCCTACAAGTTGGAGTTACCCAAAGGACTGTTAGGAGTTCATGATGTGTTTCACATTTTACAGTTGAAGAAGTTTCATGTTGAGATGGACGATATTCCTCTGAGAGATACCTTGCCCCTGGAAGCAATTCAGTTGGATAGTGATCTGACCTATGAGGAGAAACCAGTCAAGATTCTCGAGTTTGCCAGCCAAGTTACACGCAGCAAGGCTATCAAATTTTGCAAAGTTTAGTGGAGCCACCATATCGAGGATGAAGCCACCTGGGAACGAGAGGAAGACCTACGCAAGGACCACCCACACCTATTTTCTAGCCAACCAGAATCTCGAGGGCGAGATTCATCTTAAGGGGGCTAGGTTTGTAACATCCCAAATTTTCAATTTGGAATGCTATACATAGGTCATCATTGCATATCATATTTTATCGCATTTTGGTCGATCCTAGAAATTCTAAGCAACTCAAGGACCCACGGAGAGAGTTGGGAATTTCGTTATTTTCATATTTAAGTTTTTCTCAAATTTTGAAAAGAGGATCATTTAGTTTTAATTATTTTCTCTTCAAATACTTCTAATATTAAAAATAAAAGAGAGGGGATAAAATGACTTCTCCAAATAAAGAAATATTGGAGGGAAAATATTAAAATCAAATAAGTATTTTATTTGGACTTTTATTGCTATTTTATTTGAATTAGGAAAAATATGCGTTTTTCAAAATTGCATTAGAGGCCCAATTAAATGTTCACTTTGTCCACAATATTATTAGAGGACCGTGAAAATTTATTTCAGGATTTTTGGACTCCATTTAGTATTTCTTTTATTAGTTTTTCCGTGTGGATTATTTAGAAAAAAGTAAACTGACCTAATGGGCCGTGTCCGTCCCGGACACCTCGCCCCGGCCGGCCCTTTAAAGGCCGAGGCCTCGGCCCGCCAGCCCAGCCGCCAAGCGAAGCCGCCGCCCCGCGGAGCTGCCGCTCGTCGCCGCCGCCACCCTGTCACCCTGCCGCCATTGTTCCCCGCCACTAGAGCCGCCGCCCGCCGTTGCCGAGGTAGCCGCCACCGCCGACTCGGTTTTTTTCGAAACCCTAGATCTAGTTTTTTTGTAGTTTCGGTTCGTTTTTTCGGTTTAGTTAAATAGTGGATGTTCGTCCTTACGTTCATTTTAACGAACGATGTTCGTTAGTTAGCCGCAGACAGCGAACGTTTGTTCGTTAGCCTGTTCTTCTCGTTTTTTTCCAGAGTTTTTCCATGATTATTTTTTATCGCAATTTCTACCCTGATCTTTGTTTTAGTTTATCTTTTCGCTCGTTTATCCAAATCAGGTGAAACAAGCGCCTAGATCTTCGACACGAAACCCTCTTTCTATTTAACCAACTTGAACAAGATTTTAATACTGTAAAATTTGACTTTAGTCCATATTAGTAAACAAATCTTGTTTCTTTCGTAGTTTGAGTTTCGTTGCTCCATTTGATTTGATTCTTTTTGCAAACCGGAGTTCTTGAGTTGAACTTTATGGTTAGATCTTCTTATTTGAGTTTTATCCATTCTTTTATTTGAGTGCTTATGTATGCTATTGTTTGTTTGCGATAGAATTCCCGGAGTGCGAAGCGTGCTTCTACGAGTCTCTAGGTTTTGCGGATCGTCAGCAAGGCAAGTAACACTTTGATCATAACCCTTTATTACCTAGTTTTTATGCATTACTTTCAACCCTCAAACATTGCTTGAGTATGATCTCTTAACTCGTGGGTTTGGGAAGTGGATGATGAGGTAGAACCTATTACCCTTTTATTATCAAACCCTGGGAGTTACTTCTACGTTATGCTACTTATTGCCATGCTATGCTTGTAGACATGGTTTGGGTTTGAGAGTCTCCATGACAGATGTGAGATTATTAATTAATGGTTTACATAAGGTGGCTACTTGAATGCACATCTGGGTGGATTGGTTGCGGGCAACTGGAGAATCCAGTGTTGTCCTAGGATATCCCGGAGTACCCGTGTGATCATCCTACGGTTCGCCACCCAGGTTCAAAGGGATCATAAGATTATTCATGCTAGAAACTTCCATGTGCAACCACAAGCTATTATGGGCTCTAGCATAGTTGAGTAGGTTGCATGACCTCTTCCAGTGGTAAGCTAGCAGATGTAGGGGATGTAAGTTGGTACTGTCTACCCAGGGTTAGAGTTAATGTTTCCGAAAGACTGTTTCTCGGTCATCCGTTTCTCAAACACCATGTAGTGCGAGAAACCCAACGAAGGAGATCGAGTCTTGTGGGGAAAGGTGCGCAAACCTCTGCAGAGTGTACAAACTAATCATGGTTAGCCGTGTCCCCGGTTATGGACAACTTGAGTATCTGGTACTTGAATTATTGATTTGATCTCATCACTCTAAATTAAATTGTTGGGTTGATAATGATTACTTTAATTGGGATTGAGTTGGAGGAACCTTCTCAATGTTTTAACTACCATGATAGTTAAATAAAATATATTCGTTTGTTGTAGGGAAAAATTGGCTTTCACAAAAACAATATAACCATAGAGCCTACACCAGGCATATATGCATGTAAGCCAGCATATTCCATGTGCTGACCCATTTCGGGCTGCAACATATCATGTTGCAGACTTTTCAGACGAAGAGTAAGGTGCGCTAGGTCATTTGTCGTGCACTCAGCTATGCCGTTGGAGTTGATGGACTCACTTTATCTTCCAATCCTTCTGTTGTTATCTTACTTAGATGGCCTTAAGCCATATTTATTGTAATAAGTTCTCTCTTTGAGACTATCGATGTAATAAGTGTGTGATTGCTAATCTGTTATAAAACCATTTGAGTACTGTGTGTGTCAGCATTACCGATCCAGGGATGACACTGAAGCACAGAGACTTGACCGTCTGAGGTCGGGTCGCTACAGTGAGCAAGCAAGTTGGATGCACACCCACTTAGTTCTTTTGTAGAGCTTTCATACACTTATAGCTCTAGTGCATCCATTGCATGGCAATCCCTACTCACTCACATTGATATCTATTGATGGGCATCTCCATAGCCCATTGATACGGCTAGTTGATGTGCGACTATCTTCTCCTTTTTGTCTTCTCCACAACTACCCTTCTATTCCACCTATAGTGCTATGTCCATGGCTCACGCTGATATATTGCGTGAAGATTGAAAAAGTTTGAGAACGAAAGTATGAAACAATTACTTGGCTTGTCATCGGGGTTGTGCATGACTTAAATATTTTGTGTGGTGAAGATAGAGCATAGCCGGACTATATGATTTTGTAGGGATAAATTTGTTTGGCCATGTTATTTTAAGAAGACATAATTGCTTTGTTAATATGCTTGAAATATTATTATTTTATGTCAATATTAAACTTTTGTCTTGAATCTTTCGGATCTGAACATTCTTGCCAAAATAAAGAAAATTACATTGAGAATTATGCTAGGTAGCATTCCACATCAAAAATTCTATTTTCATCATTTACCTACTCAAGGACGAGCAGGAATTAAGCTTGGGGATGCTTGATACGTGATACGTCTCCAACGTATCTATAATTTTTGATTGCTCCATGCTATATTATCTACTGTTTTGGACATTATTCGGCTTTATTATCCACTTCTATATTATTTTTCGGACTAACCTATTAACCGGAGGCCCAGCCCAGAATTGTTGTTTTTTGCCTATTTTAGGGTTTCGAAGAAAAGGAATATCAAACGGAGTCCAAACGGAATGAAACCTTCGGGAGCGTGATTTTCTCACCGAATACAACTCAGGAGACTTGGACCCTATGTCAAGCCTATTAACAGGAGGCCACGAGGTAGGGGGCACGCCTACCCCCCCCCCCCCCAGGCGTGCCCTCCACCCTCGTGGGCCCCTTGTTGCTCCACCGACGTACTTCTTCCTCCTACATATATCCACGTACCCCAAACGATCAGATACGGAGCCAAAAACCTAATTCCACCGCCGTAACTTTCCGTATCCACGAGATCCCATCTTGGGACCTGTTCCGGAGCTCCGCCGGAGGGGGAATCGATCACGGAGGGCTTCTACATCATCATCCAAGCCCCTTCGATGAAGTGTGAGTAGTTTACTTCAGACCTACGGGTCCATAGTTAGTAGCTAGATGGCTTCTTCTCTCTTTTTGGATCTCAATACAATGTTCTCCCCCTCTCTTGTGGAGATCTATTCGATGTAATCTTCTTTTTGTGGTGTGTTTGTTGAGACCGATGAATTGTGGGTTTATGATCAAGTCTATCTATGAATAATATTTGAATCTTCTCTGAATTCTTTTATGTATGATTGGTCATCTTTGCAAGTCTCTTCGAATTATCAGTTTGGTTTGGCCTACTAGATTGGTTGTTCTTGCCATGGGAGAAGTGCTTAGCTTTGGGTTCGATCTTGCGGTGTCCTTTCCCAGTGACAGAAGGGGCAGCAAGGCACGTATTGTATTGTTGCCATCGAGGATAACAAGATGGGGTTTTTTTTATCATAGTGCATGAAACTATCCCTCTACATCATGTCATCTTTCTTAAGGTGTTACTCTGTTTTCAACTTAATACTCTAGATGCATGCTGGATAGCGGTCGATGAGTGGAGTAATAGTAGTAGATGCAGGCAGGAGTCGGTCTACTTGTCTCGGACGTGATGCCTATATACATGATCATACCTAGAAATTCTCATAACTATGCTCAATTCTGTAAATTGCTCAATAGTAATTTGTTCACCCACCGTAGAATACTTATGCTCTTGAGAGAAGCCACTAGTGAAACCTATGGCCCCCGAGTCTCTTTCTCATCATATCAATCTCCATCACTTTATTATTGCTTTGTTTTTACTTTGACTTTTACTTTTTACTTTGCATCTCTATACCAAAAATACCAAAAATATTATTTATCATCTCTATCAGATCTCACTTTCGTAAGTGACCATGAAGGGATTGACAACCCCTAAGCGCGTTGGTTGCGTTGAGCTATTGTTTTTGTGCAGGTACGAGGGACTCACGCATAGCCTCCTACTGGATTGATACCTTGGTTCTCAAAAACTGAGGGAAATACTTACGCTACTTTGCTGCATCATCCTCTCCTCTTCGGGGAAATCCAACGCAGTGCTCAAGAGGTAGCAATACGTCTCCAACGTATCTATAATTTTTAATTGTTCCATGCTATTATATTATCTATTTTGGATGTTTATGGGCTTTATTATACACTTCTATATTATTTTTGGGACTAATATACTAACCCAAGGCCCAGTGCAAATTTCTATTTTTTTCCTATTTTAGTGTTTTGCGGAAAAGGAATATCAAACGGTACGAAACCTTCGGGAGAGTTATTTTTGGAACAAACGTGATCCAGGGGACTTGGAGTGGACGTCAAGAAAGAAACAAGGCGGCCACGAGGTAGGGTGTCGGTGGGAACGACACCTATGGGGTCACTGGGATCCCTTCTACGGTAGGCGGCGAGGGTTACTGCTCGTCAGCGCGTTTCTCCTCCCCAAGATCTCGTGGCGGCGGAACCGGCCACAAGAGGAAGGGGGAGGGGCGAGGCCGAGGTCATCCTGGTGCTCGGGGGAGAGGAGGACGGGGAGGCACATCGGCCTCGCATCCGCTAGCGATGCCTCCCCCAACGGAGCGCCACGTCGGGGACCAGCCCCACGAGTTCTTCATCAGGCTGCGCGGGCCACCACGTCGCCGCCTCCATCTCCCTACTATATTTGCTTGGGAGATAGAGCTCGATCCACCCCAGACCCTCTGGTTGCACATGAGGGGCTGCGGGAGTGGTGGCACGCGGGTCGATGTCGACTTCCCCGCTCCTCATGTCATGTACCTCCGTCGTAGATGGAAGACGTTCACTCGCATCCACAGCCTGACGGCGGGGTTTGTCCTCTACTTCAAGTTAATGGAGGGCAGCTTGCTCTCCATCAAGGTCTTTGGAGATCTCGGAACTCGCTTGACGTGCTGCGTGGTAGTTCCTCCGATGATGAAGATTCCTCTTCAAGCGGGAGTGATGAGGAGGACAGGCACAACGACGACGAGAGCGTCGAGCGGGGTCACGTCGACCTCGTCTACGACTCATCGCGTCGCCCCGCCCTACGTCGCGTGGCCTACCGAGGGCCTTCCTCACTAAGCTCTCCATCGGGGCACTCCTCGTCGTCTCCTTGGGCGGCTGGCGTAGGAGGACCGAAGAAGGCGGGTGGCGGCCATCAAGTCAGAGTACGCGGGCACCGACGCCTTCGTCGTGTATTGCCGGCCCACTGCCTCATCTTCCAGCTCCCCTCCCGACACCGGGACGTTCTCTTGGTGCCTCCTGCTCCTCACACCTCGCATAGGCGCTCTTTTCACCCTGCTGCCCTCTTGTTCCACCTTCTGAGGAGAGGGACAAGAAAGGGATTACGGGCATCTTATCTTTTTTTAGTTTGTAAGCCTGCGAGCACTTGTTAATTTTAAGACTTGTCATCCCCTTTCTCATGTTTTTAATTCCGTATGAACTGTACCTGTATGGGATGTTTTTAATGAAAAAGGGTGCTTGATGGGTTATCTGTGCATGAGCGAGGCCCATGCCAAGGAACGAATCCTTGTTATTTTTAAGTTAAACATTGTCGCCCGACAATAGGCCTTGCCATTCCCTGACTTCGGTCGACCATTCTCACACCTTCGGTGGAGGCAGGGGCGAAGTAGAGTTAGGCCCTCCGTTTTTTTCCTTGCCACCACGTCTACGACCCGGTTCTGTCCCAGGGACTTGGTTACAAGAAGAAGGGGGGCACGGTGGTCTTGGAGCAAAACGAGGTTTCATTTGTCCCAATTTTGTATGGAAATGCATAACACGGGATGAAGGACTTACCTGAATCCACAGCCCCCGGCAACTTTGGCTTGCCGTGGTTAGATCCTTGTGTCTTCAGCCCCAGGCAGTCTCGGCATGCTGGGGCCGGAGCACCGATTTGTTTTCTTTCTCCCAAGCGGCTCAACAGAAGTGTCCATGTGCCCTGTGAACCAAAGGAGACAAAAAATGCATACTCGACCTCTAGGCTAGGGGTTAGTCGCCGCTACGCACTATCAACCCTAACCGAGGGAGAGACTTAACCTAGCATGCATGCTAAAACTTAGGGCGCCAGTGCTTCATTTATTTATGCTCAGCGTCTGCGCTTGGCTTTGTACAGAGGGTTACATGCCTTGCCGACAAGGCTTGTACAAAAGGTGGGTTGTCGGGGGGCCCGACAACTGCGCCTTATGGGTAAAACTTGCAAAGATGTTCAATATTCCAGGAGTTGCTCACTGGAATAGCATCTTCGGTCTCCAGGCAGACTGCGCCAGGCCTGTTGACTCGTATTACCCGATAAGGGCCTTCCCAGTTCGGCGTCAACTTGTTGGAATTCTTGGCCGACTGAACGCGCCTAAGAACAAAGTCGCCTTCCTCAAAGCTTCAGGCATGAACCTTGCGGCCATGGTAGCGGCGCAAGGCTTGCTGGTAGCGTGCTGCTCTCACACCCGCCCGAAGACGATCTTCCTCAAGGAGCGTTGCGTCATCTTGCCGAATCGCTCTTGCTCAAGCTCGTCATAAGAGAGCACTCGAGGTGACCTGTATATGAGTTTCGTGGGGAGAACTGCTTCTGCCCCGTATACCAGGGCAAAGAGTGTCTGGCCGGTGGCTCGATTTGGCGTCGTTCTGATTGACAAAAGAACCACCGACAACTCATCAATCCCGCGCCTTCCGCTTTTGTGCAGCTTGTCAAAAGTCTTTGTTCTCAGGTCTCGCAGTACTTCAGCATTTTCCCTCTCCGTCTGCCCATTGCTCCGTGGGTGTGCACGGAAGCGAAACATACCTTGTTGTCGAGGTCTTGGGTGTACTGCATGAAGGTGTGGCTTCTGAACTGCGTGTCATTGTCGGTGATGACTCTGTTTGGCACACCAAAACGGTAGACTAGTCCCTTGAAGAACTTGACAGCTGACTGTGTTGTCACCTTCCTCACTGCTTCCACATCCGGCCACTTTGTGAACTTGTCGATTGCAATGTACAAGTACTCAAAACCCCCGACAGCATGGGGGAAGGAGCCCAGTATGTCGAGCCCCCATACCGAAAATGGCCAGGAGAGGAGGATTGTTTGAAGGGCTTGAGCTGGTCGATGAAGCTTCTTTGAATGGAACTGACATGCTTCACACTTGGTTACTAGTGCCATTGCATCCTGGAGGGCAGTGGGCCAGAAGAAACCTTGCCGGAACGCTTTGTCGTCAAGGGCCCTCGACCCTATGTGGGAGCCACATATGCCTCCGTGTATCTCTGCCAATAGCCCCAGTCCTTCCTCCCAGGGAATGCACTTCAATTTCACGTCGTTCGGTCACTTCCTGTATAAGACGTCATCGACGAACTGATACATGGCAGACCGACGGGCTACTTTCTCCCCTTCTTCCTGCTCCTCAGGAAGCTCCCCTGTTTGGAGGAATCGGACGGTATGTTGTGCCCATGCTGGAGCCTGGAGCTCGACGGCAAGGGCCAAAGGCATTTCTTCTGCCATGGGAGTGGTCGTCTCTAAGGCTAGGGCTTGACGGCCCGCCGAAATCAGTCACTCTTTGGCAGGCTCAGAATCCGCGGCAACACCCTCGTCGGTGACCCCCGGGGGCTCAGTAGGAAATTACTTGTCGGGGCCTGATTTCCTCCGTTTGTTCTTCTCCATTGATGGTTTGATGGATGGTTGAGTTAACCGAAGCAAAAAAGTACCTAGTTCCACAGGTAACTTGAATGCAGCGCGCTTTGACAGGTAATCGGCGATGTCGTTCTCCGCTCGGGGAACGGGCTCCGCTTGTATACCATCAAACTACTCCTCCAGCTTCCTCACCTCATCTACGTAGGCCTCCATCAACGGGCTCTGATAATCTTTGTTAACTTGCCTGACAACAAGCTGTGAATCTCCCCTGACGATGAGCTTCTTGACCCTGAGGTCTGCCGCGATCTTGAGGTGCTCTTCGGTGGGCGCGACGAGCAGCACACCAGCACCGGCGCCTTGCAGTGAGAAAGCCCCATCAAAGTACATGATCCAGTCGCGACTTGCTTCCTTGCCGGGGAGGGTGGTCTCCTGGATCTCTTCATCAAGCGTTGAGGTCCATTCTGTAATAAATTCTGCCAAGAATCTGCTCTGGATTGTCGAAGTACTTTCAAACTTCAAACCGAAGCTCGAAAGCTCCAAGGCTCACTCCACAATCCTTCCGGTTGTGTCTGGGTTGTGCAGTATCCGTTGTAACGGGAGGCGGGTGACGAAGGTGATTTCGTGTGCTTGGAAGTAGTGATGCAGCTTCCTCGAGACCATAAGGAGGCCGAAGAGGAATTTTTGCACACCAGAGTACCTTGACCTAGCCCCTGCAGGAGGGAGCTGACAAAGTAAACCGGGTGCTGCATCATCTTCTTCTTCTACACCGCCTCACTTGATTGCATGGGGTCTGTCCTGATGGTGTCAGACTCCGCCAGGGGCCTTGCCTTGCCGCATCGGGCCCTGCCGGGGGAATCTCTGGCTCACCATCCGCCAGTCCCGCCACCGCCACTACCTCTTCACCGACCTCCCTCTACACCACTAGCACGACACTGACCACTTGATTCGTCACCGCTAGATACAGCAGCAACGACTCTTATAGTTTAGGCGCAACTAGTATTGGTGTGGAGGAAAGGTATTTCTTCAGATCCTCCAATGCTGCCTCAGCCTCTGGGGTCCACTCCATTGGGTCCCCCTTCTTCAAGATCTTGAAAAAGGGAAGGGAACGCTCAGCGGACTTGGAGATGAATATGCTCATGGCGGCAACGCGGCCAGTGAGCCGACACACATCCTTGATCCGCTTGGGTGCCTCAATCTGCTCAATAGCCTTGATCTTGTTCGAGTTTTCCTCGATCCGACGCTGCGACACAAAGAACCCGAGAAGTTTGCCAGATGGAACACCGAACACACACTTCTCCGGGTTCAGCTTGAGGTCGATATTGCATAGGTTGGCAAATGTCTCTTCTAAGTCTTGCACAAGGGTTGCCTTGTCCTTGGTTTTGACCACTATGTCATCCATATAGGCTTCTATATTTCTATGTAGCTGGGGCTCAAAACCAATTTGGACCGCCCTTGCGAATGTCTAGCCAGCACTCTTCAACCCGAAAGGCATCCGTAAAAAGCAATACGTACCACATGGGGTGATGAATGTTGTCTTCTCTTCGTCTTCCTTTGCCATGAAGATCTGGTGGTAGCCCAAGTAGGCATCGAGGAATGACAACAGATCACACCCGGCCGTGGAGTCAACAATCTGGTCAATGCGCGGAAACGAGAAGGGGTCCTTGGGACAAGCCTCATTGATATCTGTGTAATCAATACACAACCTCCACTTCCCGTTCGCCTTGTGCACTACCACCGGATTGGCCAACCACGTCGGATGGAGCACTCCTCTCACCAAGCCCGCCGATTCCAATTTCCTGATCTCCTCTGTGATGAGCTCCTGTCGTTCCAAAGCTTGCTTCCTGACCTTCTGCTTGACGGGTTGCACATGGGGACAGACAGCAAGGTGGTGCTCAATCACTTCCCTGGGAACGCCGGGGATGTCGGATGCTTGCCATGCAAACACATCGACATTCGCCCGAAGGAAAGTAACGAGCGCGCTTTCCTATTTGCTGTCAAGGGTGGAGCTTATGGTGAAAGCTCCTCCCGTGCCATCCTCCTTGACAGACACCCTCTTGGTCTCTGGTGGTGCAGCTCTGGATTTCTTGCCCTTGCCAGAGGAGCTCTCTGGCATGTCCTCGACGGCAGCACAACACTTCGAAGAGGTGCGCTTGCCGGAGTGGGTGCGAGAGGTCTTGCTGGTCTTCTTCTTCCCTCCCGGGGCTTCAGTGGCAGGAGCAAGTGCCTTAGCGGTAGCTACTGCAACTGCATCTCAGTAGAGTTGGTCAACGCAGATCAGTGCGTCCTTCTTTTCGGAGGGGAAGGTGGTGATGGTCATCGGCCCAGGCACCTTCAGCGTGTTTTAGGCGTAGTGTGATGCCGCCATGAACTTGGCTAGTGCCGGGCGGCCGAGGATCCCATTTTAGGGCAAGGGAATCTCGGCTACATCAAAGAAAATCTTCTCCATCCTGTAGTTCAACTCGCCTCCAAACATCACAGGCAGCATGATCTTCCCCTTCGGGTGGCTCCTTCCCGGGTTGATCCCTTGAAACGTGCCTGTTTCCTTGAGGTCTCCATCAGGAATTTGCAGTCTTTTGATCACAACGGGTGAGATCAAGTTCAGACCGGCCCCGCCGTCAACCAACATCTTGTTCACCTTGAGGTTGTGTATCGTTGATGAGACCAACAACGACAAACACCCAACCGCAGTTGTGCAGTCAGGGTGGTCCTCGGTGTCAAAGATGAGGGGCGTGTTGGACCACTTCAGTGGCCTCTGAGCGTCGAACGAGGGCTCAGCTGCTGTGACCTCACACGCCCACTGTTTGAGCTGGCGGTGAGAAGTATGCAGCGAGGCACCACCATCGACGCACATGGCCTCCGTAGCCTTCTGGAACTCATGCTCACCGGACTCATCGTCCTCATCCATCGTCTTCCTGTTTCTTGTCGCGGCCCCGAGCGGGCCTCTCTTGCTGGTTATCCTTGCCGCGGCGACCTCCTTGGCCGCCACGCTTCTTGCCGGATCCTTCGGCACCATCCTGACCCTTCTCCTTGTCCCGCCACTCATATTTAGCTTTTTGCTTTTCAGCAAGCAGCTCAACTTGTCTGCAGTTCTGGAGGTCGTGGGCCTTGGTGTGGTGGATTTTGCAGTACTGCTTGTCGGAGCCTCCTGGCTTGTCGGCAGCCGCCAAGGCCCGGCAAGCGGTGCACCCGACAATCTCCTTACCGGGGTCGTCTGCCTTGGCCTTCTTTGTGGCGCTGGTGCCGCCAGATCCCTCGATGGCAAGCACGGTCTTGTCCTTGCGTTTCCTGTTGCGAAACCGTCCCTTCTTCGTCGGGGCGGCAGTGTCTTCGTCGGTAGAGTCGATTTCCGCACCGGCGTCTTCGCCAGGGTACTTCCTTCCCTCTTCAGCCCGGGCACATCTATCGGCCAGAACGTAAAGTTCGGCCACGTCCTTCACCTTGTTCATTTCCAGCTCTTCACGCATCTTGTGGTTATGCACATTCTGATGGAATGCGCTAATCACGGCGGCAGGATGAACATCTAGGATGTTGTATTGCACTCGGCTGAACCTTTGTATGTACTTGCGCAGGTTTCCACCTTCCTTCTAGGGAATGATATGCAAATCACTCGCATGGCCATGAGCTTGGTGGCCTCCAGTGAAGGCACCAACGAACTCGTGGCATAGATCTGACCAAGAATAAATGGAATCCGCTAGCAAGTGCATCAACCAAGACATGACATTAGGTTTCAGGGCCAACGGGAAGTAGTTGGCAAGCACCTTGTCGTCGCGAGCTCCAGCGGCTTGCATCGCGATGGTGTAGATGCTGAGGAACTCTGACGGGTGGGTCTTGCCGTTGTACTTCTCGCCGACGTCGGGCTTGAACGTGCGGTGGGACGGCCACTGGAACTGCCGCAGCTCACGGGTAAAGGCTGGGCAACCCACCTCGTAAGGTAGGCCGCCAGAGTCTCCCGGTGCTGGGTGGTGCATAGCGGGCCCCGCCCGCCTGTCTGACTGGTGGCGTGTATCGCGCCAGCGCTTTGTGGTGGTTCGAGCGTATACATGGGCTCGCTCCTGAAGAACCTGGCGTTGGTCGCGATGGGTCCATGGGTCGGATGACGCTATGGAAATGTCATCACAAGCGTCATCACGACGGACCGACATCTATGGTGGCTCACGTGGAGGAGGAGAGTGCACCGTGGCCGCAGCGCCTCCGGCCCCTCCACGCCGGCATGCAGTGGCTCGATGGAGCGCCGGCCTAAGGGCCCCGCCGGCCGTGGCTCGTCTTTGTTGGCGACGCCGACGAGGCTCCGGATAGTGGCTCTCCACTCGTCGAGCTTCTCCGCTGCGGGAGGGAAGTCGAGGAGCAGCTACGCGCACGCCAAGGCTTCTGCTAGCGTGTGTGGCGGCGAAAGCTGCATGGACCGTGGCGTGCTTCGACTTCTAACCACGTTAGATGGAGCTCTGTCATGGCCCAGCGGCAGTGCGCCATCCTCGCCAGCACTTCGGCGGGCACGCTGGCCTCCTTCGTCCCGCGGATGACGCACAGGACTCTTCCCACGGCGGCGTCCAGGGTCATCGGTGTGGTGACGCTACTCGTCGCGCACAACCTGGGAAGAGCGCACTGTGGGTGCCGGAGTGGGTGTCTTGGAGGTCGCCGCGCCACCAGCGGTTGGTAGGGCGACGCCCCTGGAGGGTCCCGCGCTGCCTTCGGGGGCCCAGCTCTGTCTCTGGATTTCGCGGCGTGCGGCCCGTCGCGTTGCGCACGAACGACGCCGCTCGCCGGGCTCTGACTACCAGAGCGATGTTGATGCTCGCGGGTTGCGCCTCAGGTTCTGTCCGGGACCAGCTCGCTGCTCGCCCGCACTGGTACGGGCCGTCTGGCCCGACGAACCGACCGCCAAGGCCTTCTTCTTCTTGGGAGCCACGATGATAAAAAACTGCTAGGCTGACTACCAGACCAGATTTTCACAACCGCGCCCCTTACCTGGCCCGCCAGAGATGTCGGTGGAAACGACACCTATGGGGTCATTGGGATCCCTTCTACGGTAGGCGGGCGTGGAGTTGTGAGAAGAGCGGGTCTGACAGGAAGCGCATGGATCGTTTACCCAGGTTGGGGCCGCGAAGATGTGTAATACCCTAGTCCTGCTTTGGTGGATATATTTGAGTGTTCTTGTGTTCTTGAACTAGCTACGGTGTGCAACTTGCCCAAAACAGCCGAATCCCCCTACTGGTCTCCTCGGGCCTCCTTTTATAGGCAAAAGGGGTCGCCACAGTGGCACACAGGAGGTGGAAAGGTCTACAGTCAATGAGCCTATCCTCTGGGACCGTCGGACAAACGCATTTAATGCACTACCGACGTGCCCCCCTTGCTTTATCAGGGACACCAGGGAAGCACGTCCCAGCTGTCGCCGCCTCGCCTGGCCTTGACACGCGTCCGAGCTGATGGGGCGTCGTGGCGCCATGTTGGCTGGCTGCTGGGCTGGCGTGGTGGTGGAGCCTTTAGGAAGACTTGCATGCCACCATGTAGGAGCTTGCTGGGTTGGTGTAGAGGCCGCATGTCACCACGCAGGCGCCTGCTCAACTGGTTGAGCTGGCAGCTGCATGGGGACGGCGGTGGAGTCTTGGCTGGCGCAGGCCTGGCAGTGGCCCTGCTGATGCCCTCGGCAAGGGTCTTGCCGGGGGCCCGGCAAGGGTCTTGTCATGGCATTGCTGTCATCCCTGGCAAGAGTCTTGCCGGGGGTCTTGTGGATTTCCTCGACTAGGATCCTGCCGAGGGTCGCCATCTTCAGGTCCTCATCTGAACTCACATGTTTATGATCTTGACGAAGATTTGCATGCCACCACAGCGGCGCCTTCCGAGCCTTGGCTCCAATGTAGTTGATTGGGTTGGAGCCTGTGGGCTCAAGGGTGGCTCGCTCCGCTGGTGTTGGGCAAGTTGCCCCGCCAAGGCCCTTGCCGGTGCTGTGAAGGCTGCCTCGGCAAGGATCTTGTCGTGGGAGTCCACCTCGCCCTCTTGCTCTCATGTGCTTCTGGTCTTGGGGCTGCCTTGGTTGTCTTGTGCTTCGGCTTCTCTCCGGCTACCCTCATCTACCCTTCTAAGTGTGGCCGCGGCGCGTGGCTCTTACTGCCCATGCCCAAGTAAAGGGGTCAAAAGGAGAGCCCCTACTTTTGTACACTGATACAGGAAGGCGTGCCTGCCCCCTGGGCGCGCCCCCCACCCTCGTGAGCCCCTCACAGCTCCACCGACCTACTTCTTCCTCCTATATATATCCATATACCCCAAAACATCCAGGAGCAACACGAAAACCTATTTCCACCGCCGCAACCTTCTGTACCCAAGAGATCCCATCTTAGGGTCTTTTCCGAAGCTCTTCCAGAGGGGGAATCGATCACGGAGGGATTCTACATCAACACCATAGCCTCTCCGATGATGTGTGAGTAGTTTACCACAGACCTTCGGGTCCATGGTTATTACCTAGATGGCTTCTTCTCTCTCTTTGGGTCTCAATACAATGTTCTCCTCGATCTTCTTGGAGATCTATTCAATGTAACTCTATTTGCGGTGTGTTTGTTGAGATCCGATGAATTGTGGGTTTATGATCAAGTTTATCTATGAACAATATTTGATTCTTCTCTGAAATCTTTTATGTATGATTAGTTATCTTTGCAAGTCTCTTCACATTATCAGTTTGGTTTGGCCTACTAGATTGATCTTTCTTGCAATGGGAGAAGTGCTTAGCTTTGGGTTCAATCTTGCGGTGTCATTTCCCAATGACAGCAAGGGAAGCAAGGCACATATTGTATTGTTTCCATCGAGGATAAAAAGAAGGGGTTTATGTCATATTGCTTGAGTTTATCCCTCTACATCATGTCATCTTGCCTAATGCGTTATTTTGTTCTTATGAACTTAATACTCTAGATGCATGCTGGATAGCGATCGATGTGTGGAGTAATAGTAGTAGATGCAGAATCGTTCGGTCTACTTGTCGCGGACGTGATGCCTATATACATGATCATGCCTAGATATTCTCATAATTATGCACTTTTCTATCAATTGCTCGACAGTAATTTTTTCACCCACCGTAATACTTATGCTATCTTGGGAGAAGCCACAAGTGAAACCTATGGCCCGCGGGTCTATCTTTTATCATATAAGTTTCCAATCTATTTTATTTCGCAATCTTTACTTTCAATCTATATGATAAAAATACCAAAAATATTTATTTATCTCTATCAGATCTCACTCCCGTAAGTGACCGTGAAGGGATTGACAACCCCTTTATCGTGTTGGTTGCGAGGTTCTTATTTGTTTGTGCAGGTACGAGGGACTTGCATGTAGTCTCCTACTGGATTGATACATTGGTTCTCAAAAACTGAGGGAAATACTTACGCTACTTTGCTGCATCACCCTTTCCTCTTCAAGGGAAAACCAACGCAGTGCTCAAGAGGTAGCAGGAGGGAGCTGCAACAACTTGGCTAGCATGGAGATGGTGGAGAAGCTATCTCTCACCACAAGACCACAACCACATCCTTACTACATCCAATGGTTCAACAACAGTGGCAAGGTTAAGGTAACACGTACTGTTCATGTGCATTTTAGTATCTCTACATATGCTGATTAAGTTGATTGTGATGTGGTACCTATGCAAGCATGTCCCTTATTACTTGGCACACCATGGAGATTTGATAAAAACTCTATACACCATGGTAGAAACAATCAGTATACTCTTGTTCATAAGGATAAAAATATTACTTTGCTTTCTTATGACTCCTGATTCCATTTTGAAAGATGATATTAATAGAGCTAATAAAGCAAAATAGGAGAAAAATAGGACTGAAAATCAGATTGTGGCAAAAGAATTTGAGCAACAAATGAAGCCGAATAATAAACCATCTAGTGTTGTTCCTGAAATTAAATTGAAAAGTGCATGTTTACTTGCCACCAAATCTGATATTGATGATCTAGATTTTAGCAAATCTGTTTGCTATGCGTTTGTGTGCAGAGAGGCATTATTTTCATTCGAGGACGTGCCTTCCTCTTTGCCTCCTGCTGTCACTAACATTTTGCAGGAGTTCGCTGACGTGTTTCCACAAGACGTGCCACCGGGATTACCACCTATTAGAGGATTTGAGCATCAAATTGACTTAATTCCCGGTGCATCATTACCCAACCGTGCACCATACCGTACCAATCCTGAGGAGACGAAGGAGATTATGCGTCAAGTACAAGAACTGCTCGACAAAGGCTATATACGCGAATCCCTTAGTCCTTGTGCCATTCTTATCATTTTAGTGCCGAAAAAGGATGGTACGTCGCGTATGTGCGTTGATTGTAGAAGCACTAATAATATTACTATCCGTTATCGTCATCCTATTCCTAGGCTAGATGACATGCTTGATGAATTGAGTGGCTCTACAATATTCTCCAAATTGATTTGCGTAGTGGATACCATCAAATTCGTATGAAATTGGGAGATGAACGGAAAACAACATTTAAAACGAAGTTTGGATTATATGAGTGGTTAGTCATGCCTTTTGGGTTAACTTATGCACCTAGTACTTTCATGAGATTAATGAACGAAGTTTTACGTGCTTTCATTAGACGATTTGTTGTAGTCTATTTTGATGATATACTGATTTATAGCAGATCTTTGGAGGAATATTTGGAACATTTATGTGTTGTTTTTATTGCTCTACGTGATGCACATTTGTTTGGTAACATTGGGAAGTGCACCTTTTGCACCGACCGAGTATCTTTTCTTGGCTATGTTGTTACTCCACAGGGAATTGAAGTCGATAAAGCCAAGATTGAAGCTATTGAGGGTTGGCCGCAACCCAAAACGGTCACACAAGTGAGGAGCTTTCTTGGCCTTGCTGGATTCTATAGGCGTTTTGTGAGAGATTTCAGCACCATTACTGCACCTCTCTACGAGCTTACAAAGAAGGATGTGCCTTTTGTTTGGGGTACCGCACAGGAAGAAGCCTTCACGGTATTGAAAGATAAGTTGACACATGCTCCTTTACTCCAACTTCCTGATTTTAATAAGACTTTTGAGCTTGAATATGATCCTAGAGGAATTGGATTAGGAGGTGTGTTATTACAAGATGGCAAACCTATTTACATACTTTTCTGAAAAATTGAGTGGGCCTAGTCTGAATTATTCTACTTATGATAAAGAATTATATGCTCTTGTTCAGACTTTAGAAACATGGCAACATTATTTATGGCCCAAATAATTTGTTATACATTCTGATCATGAACCATTGAAACATATTAAAGGTCAAGCTAAACTGAATCATAGACATGCTAAATGGGTTGAATTCATTGAGACTTTCCCTTATGTGCATGATGCTAATTTTAAAGATGTAATGCAGAATTTTAAAGAAGGAAGAACGTGGAACAAGTTCGTCGTTAATGATGAATTTGTGTTCCGTGCTAACAAGCTATGCATTCCAGCTAGCTCCGTTCGTCTTTTGTTGTTGCCGGAGGCGCATGGAGGAGGATTAATGGGAAGCTTTGGCGTGAAGAAGACGGAGGACGTACTTGCTACACATTTCTTTTTCCCAAGGATGAGAAGGGATGTTCAGCGTTTTTTTGCTCGCTGCACTACATGTCAAAAAGCTAAGTCACGACTCAATCCTTATGGTTTATATATGCCTTTGCCTGTACCTAGTGTTCCTTGGGAGGATATATCTATGGGCTTTGTTTTAGGTTTACCTCGAGCAAAGAAGGAGAGGGATATCATATTTGTTGTCATGGATAGATTCTCGGAAATGGCACACTTTATACCATGTCATAAAAGCGATCATGCTGTTAATGTTGCTCATTTGTTCTTTCGTGAAATATTCGCTTGCATGGTGTGCCAAATACTACTGTTTCAGATTGCGATACAAAATTTCTTAGACACTTTTGGAGATGTTTATGGGCTAAGTTGGGGACTAAACTGCTTTTTAGTACTACTTGTCACCCCCAAACTGATGGACAAATTGAAGTAGTCAATAGAACATTGTCTACTATGCTTAGGGCTGTTTTGAAGAATAATAAGAAAATGTTTGAAGAATGCTTGCCTCATATTGAATTTTCTTATAATCGTTCATTGCATTCTACTACTAAGATGTGCCCTTTTGAAATTTGTATGGTTTCCTACCTCGTGCACCTATTGATTTTTGTCCTCTTCCATCTTCGGAGAAGGTCAATTTTGATGCTAAAGAACCTGCTGAATTGATTTTAAAAATGCATGAGTTAACTAAGGAAAACATTGAGCATATGAATGCTAATTATAAACTTGCTGGAGATAACGGTAGAAAACATGTTGTGTTTGCGCCTAGAGATCTTGTTTGGTTACGTTTGCGTAAGGATATATTTCCTAATTTGCGCAAATAAAAGCTAATGCCACGTGCTGATGGTCCTTTTAAGGTGTTAGAGAAAATAAATGATAATGCATATAAACTTGAGCTGCCTGCAGATTTTGGGGTTAGTCCCACTTTTAACATTGCAGATTTGAAGCCTTATTTGGGTGAGGAAGATGAGCTTCCGTCGATGATGACTTCATTTCAAGAAGGGGAGGATGATGAGGACATCAATACCATTGTTACACCCACAACCCCTGCTACTATACATACTGGACCAATTAATAAAGCTCGCGCATGCCAATTGAATTACCAGGTACTTTTGTTTCTTGGTAACGATTCTAATGCTCATGAGAATATGATGCTGCCTAAATTCGATACATTTGTTTTGCTTACAAATGAAGGGCCTATCTTGGACAAGAAAGATGAACCTTGGAGCAAGTTCAAGCATGGAGATGATGGCATGCGCAAGGGGAACAAGAACGGAGTTACAAGTGATGATTCCAGGACTTTGAAGCCACCATAATGAGTGCATGAAGCCTTGGACGAAATATACAAGATGCCACTTCATAAATTTTGCCTAGAGGCTATTCTAGGTGCTGCGTCACCTTATTTTCGGGCTAGGCCCATGTAATTTTGAAATACTTGATTATAGGCTATTTTTTGAGTCCATATGTGTGGGGAAACAAGATTTAGGGTTAGTTTCGGACCCATCCGCCAAGGGCCACGAAATTCCCCCTCTCTCCTCCATATATACAGCCCTTAGGGCATTGTTTAGACTTTGGGTTTTGTTTATATTAAAAGTTCGCCATAGCTGCAACTTCGCGTACTTCGTTTGTGTTCAATGACCAGACCAAGACATCATAGAACCCCACCTTGATCAATAAAGCTTTCATCTTATATTCGCAATATCCAGATTGCAATCTCAGTTTCTTGCTTGTCCTTCGTTTGGTTGTAGGAAATATACCATAGTGGTTAGGTTGATCATGCTCCGGCATGATCAATGACCTCTCGTAGTTGGTTTCGCGATTGCTAAGGCGCGACGTCCTCGCACGTTCGTAGTCGGATCGTCAAAGTCTACTCCTCCAAAATGATAATCACCTTCTCATCGAAAGATGGGACAACTTTGCCTCTATCATTATGTAGGACATGGAACACTACATCATGATATGCATCTAATCTATGTGGATGACGTTTGTGGATTATTTAAGCTTGTAGGTTTACCCGGATATGAAGTCGAGAAGAAGGTCTTCCCTTTGTCTTTGAAGGGAAAGGCATTGACATGGTATAGGCGATGAGATGATATTGGAGCTTGGAATTCGACCGATTGAAATTGGAATTTCATCAAAAGTTTTATCCTATGCATCTGGTTCATCGTGATCATAATTATATATGGCCTCGTGCAGGAGAAAGTATCGCTCAAACTTGGGGGAGGCTTAAGTCAATGTTATACTCATGCCACAATCATGAGCTCTCAAGAGAAATCATTATTCATAATTTTATGCTCGGCTTTCTCGTAATAATCAATCCATGCTTGATACTTCTTGTACTGGTTCTTTTATGAACAAGACTACTGAATTCAGATGGGATCTTTTGGAAAGAATTAAATGCAACTCCGAAGATTGAGAACTCAATGAAGGTAAGGAGTCAGGTATAAAATTTGAATCTGATTGTGTTAAAACTTTTATCGATACCGATACTTTTTAGAATTTTAGCAATAAATATGGACTTGACTCCGAGATAGTAGCTTCTTTCGGTGAATCATTTGCTACTCATGTTGAGATCCCTAAGGAGAAGTGGTTTAAATATCCTCCTCCCATTGAAGTAAAAATAGTATAACCCATTGAAGCTAAAGAATAAACCAATACTTATAATGTTGATCTAGTTATCCCTAATTCTTATATTGAGAAACCACCTTTTCCTGTTAGGGTAAAAAAAACTTGCTAAAGCATCAGTTTTAGTTCGCAAGAGTTATAGAAGAACACCTACACCCTCTAAAAAAATTAAAATTGAACCTAATGTTGCTATGGTTAAAGATCTCTTGGGAAAAATATTGATAGGCATATTATTTATTTGTGTGATCAAGCTACTAGAATTGCTAAACCCGATCAAAAGGACAAACATAGACCTATTGTTGGCGTGCCTGTTGTCTCTGTTAAAATAGGAGATCAATGTTATCATGGCTTATGTGATTTAGTGCTAGTGTGCGTGCAATTCCTTTTACTTTATATCAAGAAATAATTGATGATATTGCACCAGCTGAAATAGAAGATATTGATGTTAAAGATGCTAATAGAGATACTGTCACACCATTTGGGATTGTTATAGATGTTGAAGTCTTGTGTGGGAAAATAAAATACCCTAGTGATTTTCTAGTTCTTGGTTCCCCACAAGATGATTTTTGTCCCATTATATTTGGTAGACCTTTCCTAAACACTGTTATGCTAAGATAGATTGTGAGAAAGAAACTGTTAGTGTAAGTTTCGGTGATGTGTCTCATGAGTTTAACTTCTCCAAATTCAGTAGACAACCTTGTGATAAAGAATTGCCTAGCAAAGATGAAATTGTTGGTCTTGCTTCTATTGTTGTGCCTCCTACTGATCCTTTAGAACAATATTTGCTAGACCATGAAAATGATATGTTTATGAATGAAAGAAACAAAATAGATGAGATATTCTTTAAAGAAATACCTGTTTTGAAACACAACTTGCCTATTGAGACTCTTGGAGATCTTCCACCCAAGAGTGATCCTGTGTTCGATATCAACAATTGCCTGATACTTTGAAATATGATTATCTTGGTGAAAAGAAGATATATCCTATTATTATTAGTGCTAACCTTTCAGAACATGAAGAAAAGAGATTATTAAAAACTCTGAGGAAGCACCGAGCCGCTATTGGATATACTCTTGATGATCTTAAGGGCATTAGTCCCACTCTATGTCAGCATGAAATTAATATGGAGCCTGATGCTAAACCAGTTGTTGATCACCAACGACGGTTAAATCCAATGGTGAAGGAAGTGGTAAGAAATGAAATATTAAAGCTTCTAGAAGCAGGTATAATCTATCTCATAGCTGATAGTAGATGGGCGAGTCATGTTCATTGTGTCCTAAGAAGGGAGGTATTACTGTTGTTCCTAATGATTAAAATGAATTTATCCTACAAAGAATTATCATGGGTTATAGAATGGTAATTGATTTTACAAAACTAAACAAAGCTACTAGGAAACATCATTATCATCTACCTTTAGTTGATCAAATGCTAGAAAGACTCTCAAAACATACACATTTCTGCTTTCTAGATGGATATTCTGGTTTTTTCCAAATACCTGTGTAACAAGAGGATCAAGAAAAAACTACTTTTCCATGCAATTTTTGTACTTTTGCTTATAGACGTATGCCTTTCGGTTTATGCAATGTACCCACTACCTTTCAAAGATGTATGACTGCTATATTCTCTGACTTTTTTGAAAAGATTGTTGAGGTTTTCATGGATGATTTATCCATATACGGAACTTCTTTTGATGATTTCTTAAGCAACCTTGACCGAGTTTTGCAGAGATGTGAAGAAACTAATCTTGTCTTGAATTGGGAGAAGTGCCACTTTATGGTTAATGAAGGTATTGTCTTGGGACATAAAATCTCCGAGAGAGGTATTGAAGTTGATAAAGCTTAAGTTAATGCTATTGAAAAAAATTGTGTCCTAAAGATATCAAGGGTATAAGAAGTTTCCTTGGTCATGCTGGTTTCTATAGGAGATTTATTAAAGACTTCTCTAAAGTTTCTAGGACTCTTACTAATCTTTTGCAAAAAGATGTTCCATTTGTTTTTGATGATGATTGTGTTGAAGCATTTGAAATTCTTAAGAAAGCCTTAATCTCTGCACCTATTGTTCACCAGCCTGATTGGAACCTACCCTTTGAAATTATGTGTAATGCAAGTGATTATGTTGTTGGTGCTCTTCTAGGACAAAGAGTTGATAAGAAATTGAATGTTATCCCATATGCTAGTAAAACCCTAGACAGTGCTCAAAGAAATTATGTGATACGTCTCCAACGTATCTATAATTTTTTATTGTTCCATGTTGTTATTTTATCATTCTTGGATGTTTTACAATCATTTTATAGTCATTTATATCATTTTGGTACTAACCTATTGACATAGTGCCAAGTGCCAATTGTTGTTTTCTGCATGTTTTTCACATCGCAGGAAATCAGTACCAAACAGAGTCCAAACACAACAAAACTTTTTTGTGGAATTTTTTTGGACCAGAACACATCCAATGTGCTGGAGAAGCACGTGGGGGGGTGCTCCGAGGGGAGCACAACCCACTAGGGCGCGCCTATAGGCCCAGGCGTGCCCGGGTTGGTTGTGCCCACCTTGGATGCCTCCCGAACCGACTCTTTGCCCTATAAATACCCCAATATTCCACAAACCCTAGAGGAGTAGATGAAAATCAATTCCAGCCGCCGCAAGTTCCAGAATCACCAGATCCAATCAAGACACCATCACGGAGGGGTGCATCATGTCCATTGGTGCCTCTCCGATGATGCGTGAGTAGTTCTTTGTAGACCTATGGGTCCTTGTTAGTAGCTAGATGGCTTCCTCTCTCTCTCGTTTGATTCTCAATACAATGGTCTCTTGGAGATCCATATGATGTAACTCTTTTTGCGGTGTCTTTGTTAGGATCCGATGAACTTTGAGTTTATGATCAGATCTATCTTTTTATCGATGAAAGTTACTTGAGTCTTCTTTGATCTCATATATGAATGATTTCTTATAGCCTCCTATTTCTTCTCCAATATTTGGGTTTTGTTTGGCCAACTTGATCTATTTATCTTGCAATGGGAAGAGGTGCTTTGAGATGGCTTCGATCTTATGGTGCTTGATCCCAGTGACAGAAAGGGAACCGACATGTATGTATCATTGCTATTAAGGATAACAAGATGGGTTTTATTTTTACATAAATAGATCTTGTCTACATCATGCCATCGTTCTTATTGCATTACTCCGTTTTTCCATGAACTTAATACACTAGATGCATGCTGGATAACGGTCGATGTGTGGAGTAATAGTAGTAGATGCAGGCAGGAGTCGGTCTACTAATCTTGGACGTGATGCCTTATCTGAAGTTCTATCAATTGCCCAACAGTAATTCTTGTACCAACCGTTTGCTATTTTTCTCGAGAGAAGCCATTAGTGAAACCTACGACCCCCGGGTCTCTTTTTCAATATATTTGCTTTTGCGATCTATTTTCCTTTTCTTTTATAATTAGATCTATTAAACCAAAAATACAAAAATACCTTGCTGCATTTTATTTGGTGTTTGATCTATAAATATTTACAACTATCTCACGTCCGTTTGCCTATCTCTGGCGTCGTTGCCTGAAAGGGATTGACAACCCCTTTAAGACGCCGGGTTGAGAGCATTTGTTATTTGTGTGCAGGTATTGTTTATGTAGTGTTGCTTGGTTCTCCTACTGGTTCGATAACCTTGGTCTCATCACTAAGGGAAATACATATCGTCGCTGTGCTGCATCATCCCTTCCTCTTTGGGGAAATACCGACGTAGTTCTAGCAGACACCAAAAGGAATTTCTGGCGCCGTTACCGGGGAGACATCATCAACATCTACTAGGTTCCTAATCAAAAATATCATCTCCTCGCAATTTACATTATTTGTCATTTGCCTCTCGTTTTCCTCTCTCCCACTTCACAAAATTGTTTGTTTTATTCGTCCTCTTTTTCTTTCGCCGTTTTCTTGTCAGATCTATCCTTTACTTGCAATCATGAGTGATTTCAGTATGGCAGCAACAGATGATGGCCTAACTCCTAAGATTGGATGTATGGGCAATTTTGATGCTAAAACTTTTATCTTTGGGCAAGGGAATTTTATGGGAAAAGAACGTATCCAAGAATGTTTCAACTGTGTTGGAAATTTAAGTCTTGATGATGCTCCTATACTTAGAAGGACTAGATCTTATTCGGAAGCTATTTCAGCACTAGTTCTAAAACTTGAAAGTAAATTTATTCATACTCATCCTACATTGCAAAGATTGTTTTTTGAGGTTCCCGTTATAAAGAATCCTAAGGCTAAAAAGTTGGCCACGCTCGTTCTTATGAATGAATTTGACTACATAATACGGGAAACTAGGGAAATATTTGATTTTTATGGTATGAATCATGAAAGCCCGTGATAGATGAAATTATTTACAATAGTGATTATGCATTAAGAAATTTTCTTGGGGATAATCAAATCTTTGATGAGAATCTTAAAAAGGAAGTCCCCATTTTAGATATATTCCAACAAGTTTTCAATAATGTTAATCAACATTACTCTTGGATTATTGCTGGAAATCAGAGGGGTTATGATGATAGGCAACTTAATAGTGCTAAAGTCTCTATGGTAATACGTTTTTATGTTGTATTTACAAAACCTCTTGACAAAAACACCTCTAAGGAAATTAAGGGGAAGGACACCAAAACTTAGATCCTTACTTTATGCCTAACTAGGGGCGTGAAACAATAGCGCTTGTTGGGAGGCAACCCAATGAATAAGATTTATTTTTGATTTTTTCTTTCTGCTCTTGAGTGTTTGCACAATTATTCTACTATTATGATTGTGTTTTTTGTGTTTTATTTAGTGTTTGTGCCAAGCAAAGCCTTTAGGATGTTCTTGGGTGATAGTTGTTTGATCTTGCTGAAAAATAGAAACTTTGCACGCTAGTCACAGAATTGTTAAAAATCACATAAACATGATAAAATACCCATTATTTTTGCAGAAGATTAATATACAAATTGCTCACATGGTCCTAAGTTTTCAGAAATTTTGGATTTACAGAAGTATTTGAAATATCCAGATTGCTATAGACTGTTCTGTTTTTTGATAGATTCTGTTTTCTTTGCATTGTGTGCTTGTTTTGATGAGTTTTGCCATAGAAAAGTTGAAATACAGTAAATATAATGCAAGAATAAAATATGAATTGTTTTCCTACAATACTTATAGTAGTGATTTGTTTTCTTATACTAACGGATCTCACGAAGGTTTTGTTGAGTTTTGTGTGATTGAAGTTTTCAAGTTTTGGGTGATGTTACGATGGACGAAGGAATAAGGAGTAAGAAGAGCCTAAGCTTGGGGATGCCCATGGCATCCCAAGCTATTATCCAAAGAGAAGCAAGCAACTAAGCTTGGGGATGCCCGAGTGGCATCACCTCTTTCTTCTAACGACCATCGGTATTTTACTCGAAGCTATATTTTTATTCGTCACATACTATGAGTTTTTCTTGGAGCGTCTTGTATGATATGAGTCTTTGCTTGTTTTTCTTTGTGTTTTGAGTCATGAATCCTTGCTGGAAACACCTATTTGAGAGAGCCAAAATTATGCCATGACTTGTTAGAATTGCTCTCTATGCTTCACTTCAATTTTTATGAGATATGGAATTGCTCTTGTGCTTCACTTATACTCCCTCCGTTCCTTAATATAGGGTGTATAGTTTTGGCACGGAAATTAAAGAATGCATGTGGAGGAAAATTTCACAAGCTTTGGGCGAGAATACACCTGACTAATTGACATGAGAAAATAGAGGAGCTTTCCTAATATAAGGAAATGCAATCAAATCCCTAAAAACATGATCCGGACGAGTGGTGCATCGCAAAACACCTTATATTTTGGATTTTTTCTCAAAAATCTATACACCTTATATCAAGGAACGGAGGGAGTATCTTTTTGAGCATGGTAGGCTTTGTTACTTTTGAAGAAATGCTCTCTTTCTTCACTTAGATTTATTTGAGAGTTAGTAAAATTTTGAAGAAATTATATCTTGCTTCACTTAAATTAATTTGAGATAAAGAAATATTATACTCATGATCTTCACTTATATTTGTTTGAGATTATCAAAAGCAACACATGAAAATTAGTCCCAAAGTGATAGATATCCAAGAAGGATATAATTAAAACTTTCATGAAGATCATTAGACAAAAAAACATGATTCCTTGAAATAGTTTTGAGATATGATGATGTGATATGTGAGTCATGTTGATGAGTAATTGTGCTTTAGTAAGAATATTGGTGTTAAGGTTTGTGATTCCCTATGCAAGCACGAAAGTCAATAGTCATGCAATGAAATTATATCCTACTTGGGGTGCATTATTCGGTGTTAATTATGCTTAATGCTCGCTTATGAGATTATTCATTTCTTGGTTGGTCGCTTCTCAATCTTTTGCTAGCCTTCATTTTGCACTAAGTATGATCACTACTTATGCATCCAAAAACCTCTAAACTAGTTTTGCCACATGAATCCACTATATCTACCTATATGCGGTATTCTTTTGCCGTTCTAAGCAAATTTGTATGTGCCATCTCTAATTTTCAAAATAAACTTCTCTTTTGTGTGTTCGTACTGCTCGCGAGGCGGTGAGGGGTGGCTAATATTTTCCATGCTAGATGTGTTATTCTCACAATGAGTGTTTATTCACTTGTAATTGCATGAGAGTAAGGCAAAGATATTAGGGATGCCCAGTCCCGAAATGAAAAATGAATTTACTTTATGTTGTCAAATAACAAATTCCTTGGAAAGTGTTGGTATGGAGGGAACCCGTGGATACGGTTAGCCATGGAAAGTGAAAGTATGGTGGAAAAAGGAATAAACATTATTTTCTGTTTGGGAACCGCCTACAATATATCTAGCATGGAACGTGTTGGGAACTCTAAGTCATTTTCGTTGGTGGGAAAAGCATACCTCCCAAAATGTTTTTATTTCTAAGTTTTTCGCTTTGAGCTCCGGCACCTCTACAAATCCATACTTTCCTCCGTGAAGGGCCTTTCTTTTACTTTATGCAATTTTTTATTTTTTATTTGAGTCTCCATCTTCTCTTAAAAAGAACCAACTAGGGGGCACTATGATCGTACTTGAGCATTGGGTGTAGCTAATATGCGAGTGTGTTTCATGAATGGATCACTGATTGAGCATGATGGGTTAGGGATAACTTATTTTAGCGTTGATATTTTGAAAGACATGGTTGCTTGTTGATATGCTTGAGTATTTAAGTCTCATGTCAAAACTAGACTATTGCTTTGAACCATATAAAAGTCCAAATGTCCATGCTATAAAGAAAAGAATATGAGATGCCATGTTAGGCAGCATTCCACATCAAAAATTCTGTTTTTATCATTTACCTACTCGAGGACGAGCAGGAATTAAGCTTGGGGATGCTGATACGTCTCCAATGTATCTATCATTTTTGATTGTTCCATGCCGTTATATTATCATTCTTGGATGTTTTACAATCATTTTATAGTCATTTATATCCTTTTTTGGTACCAACCTATTGACATAGTGCCAAGTGTCAGTTGTTGTTTTCTGCATGTTTTTTACATCACAAGAAATCAATACCAAATGAAGTCCAAATGCAGCGAAACTCTTGGTGGATTTTTTTGGACTAGAAGACATCTAGTGGGCCGAAGAAGCACCTAGGGGGGGGTGCTCCGAGGGGAGCACATGTCACGACCTGGATTTGGTAGAATCCAAGTCTCTGTGCTTACTGTGCTATCCCTGGATCATACACAGCACACACAGTAACAAAAATTATTATCAGCAAGACATACACCATTCTACTACAATGGTATATATATATATATATATATATATATATATATATATATGTATATATATATATATATATATGTTTTCATCCCCGCAGCGTAGCATCTGGGCTATTCTGTTACGCGTAATTATTCTGTTACCCTTCTTGAACTGACGAATTCGAGGGGTTGAACTGATGCTCTCATTTTTGTCGAACTGATCGTCTTCTTTATGAATTGATGCTCTCAGTTTGGACCTGTGTTATTGGGCTAATGGTGTTTTCATCCCCGCAGCGTAGTCGCCACAGCCCCTGCCGCCGTCGAGGAGCTCGAGATGCTCGCCCTGAGGGCTTTCGTGGGCGCCGAAATGAACCGCCACGACCTGGGCGCGTCCGGCGAGATCGACAAGACGTCGCGCGAGGCCGCCTCGTCGGACATGGAGTCGGAGCCACCGTGGCGCGAGCAGGTGACGGTCCGCGGGATGGTGGCGGCGCTGCTCATCAGCGTGGTGTACACATCAATCGCCATGAAGCTTAGCCTCACCACGGGCTCATCCCCACACTCAACGTCTCTAGCGCGCTGCTCGCGCCTCGGCACAAATCAACATGGTCGCATCAGTAGCAGGCACGGGCAAGGTAACGTGCTGAATTGCGAGGCATCAAGGGCGCCATGGTCAAATTAAATCCCCGCGGATCCAGCGCGTAGTAGGGAGGAGAAGAGCTTGGAGAAACGCAAGACCAACAGCCGTCTCCAACATGATGGCACCGTCGACTTGCAAGGAAGGAGGGATGCGGGTAGGAAACCTGCCGTGGAGGAGGAAGTGATGGAGTGCAGTGATTGTGGCGTCTATCTCCTCATCCACCGCCATCGACTGCCCCTCCGTGACTCAGTGGCCATCCCATCAGGGATGTCGATCTTGTGGGAAGAAGGAGAGAGGCTTGGAAAAGGGAGGGGCAGCAGAGAGTTAGGGATAGGATAGAGGATGCAGCAGACGGTGGCTTCTCGCGGCTGTCGGCCGAACCCCTTGCAAGAAACGGCAGCACACCGCAGTGCTGTGTGGACGAATGCGACCAAGAGACAGTGGGTGGGGATGAAATCAGAGCCGAGAGTGCATCGGCGACAGCCAGAGGCAGGTTACGACGATGACTGGTGGGTGCGGGTAGCGACTAGCGAGGGATGGATCGACGGTGGCATGCCGCCCTTTCTCTCATCAGCTCTCTCTGTTTCTCTGGAAGAACGAAGAAAAGGAAAGAGGAGAAATTGCCGGTGGACAGCGGGCCCCTGCTCAGCCAAGGCGTCTGCCAGCAGCATGACAGGCCTGTGTGGCACAAGGTGAGTATGTGCTATTGAATTTAGCTATTCTTGTCAAGGCCTAGTTCAGGCACAACAGCTTAGACTGTCCTCTCCGTTTATGTCCAGGCCTTCCTCTGCATTGCGCTGCTCATTGCTTTCACAAACAGGACTTTACTTTGTATTCCTCACTGCTATTTTGTCGATTTTGAAGTTCCAGTTTTTTCTGTCCTTGAACTTACCCAAGTTTTTTCCTAGTAAAATGTGCACTCTCTTTTGAAAACAGAGTGTATGAACGTTCACACGGAGAGTAATTGAACTTTTGAGCACTTTTTTATATAAACATCCTTTTTTTCTAACCCTTGTTTATTAACTTCATGTGGAAGTGCCACATTTTCTTTCGCAGGTGAAACTTTTTTGTTGTGCGGGTTTTGGACTTATCTGTCTTTCTAGTTTGAACTCACCCGACATTTTTTAACTGATTATAAAGCACGTAGTGAACGTCTACACTTAGTGTATGTTTACTTGTACAACCATGGGAGTATACTATGTGAACATTTATTATATAAACATTTATTCACAAAATACAGAGAAGTCGATAAAGAGTGAGTAGGGCGTTTCGGTGCCCAGGCTCATCTGCACCCAGTTAGAAAAAAATTCTCAAGTAATGCAATCTGTAGCAAATTTTCACGTTGAACTTTCCTAGTTCAGATCATTGAACCCTCCCAGCCGGCGATGCTTCTCTCAGGACGGAACCTAGTGGACCCTGCAAACGGAAAGCCCAGCGCGGCAATGTTAGTAGTACTTCCCAAGGTGTTGCATCTGTACTCACTATGGCGATGTGCTTGTACTGCCCAAAAACATACGCAAGAGGAGAATGTAAACATTTTTTTAAACTTGTGCTCACAGGAATAGTGACAACACCTAAAGAGCATGTTATTTTCCTCGGGTCTATTGACGGACTTCCTCAAATTTCATAGACAAACTGACTCTGTTTTATTTTTTTGAACTTACATGCTAGTAATAATTAAACATTCCCATACAATTTTTTCACTATTCGTGGCATCAACCAAAATAGGTAGGAGAGAGCACTATCAAACTGATCAATGTTTTTGATTCGTACTGGTCAATGTTTTTAATTCAAACAAGTTTTCCTTTCTAGCACAAACATCTAACTGTTATGTACACTTTCTTTAAGAAGTAGCAATCAAATCATCATAGACAGAAAGTTCGAATTTGCAGTTGGTGCTATGTGTACGGATTCCATGTTTTGGTCGTCCTCATTGTCTATGTCATGTACTTCATTCTCATCCTGCTGGTGTTCTTCGTTCTAGTGATCGGCGGCGTCATAAAGAGCTAGTGATCAGCGTCTGTCCAAACCTCTGGTGCTGGAGTACAGGGAGAAACAAAATAGTGAGAGAAAAGAGCAGTAGAGAGAAACGAATTAGAGGTGAGCTACAAAATAGGGTGAGGGTGGTTCTTTTTCAACTGGTCATGGTTTGTTTTTCGAACTTATCTAGTTTTAAGATATGAACTTCCTGGTGCAATTATTCTTCGTCGATACAAGTTTACTAACCAAAATGACTGCAATACAGGGAGGAATGAAATTGTATACCAGGAGAAGTACACGCTCACCGAGGTCCTTCAAATTAGTGGCACTGACGGGGTGTTGGAGGATGGTCGTGAGCCTGCAAATCCAGTGAGGGAACTGAAACCAGCGGCAGTAGAGTACTTTGTCAAACTAGGATTGCGTATACAAGTTTGTTGAAATGGGGCAGTGAAGTCTCACTAGCAGTACTTCTCATGTAGTAATACATGGACTTGCTGTTAAATACACATGGACCTACTGTCTTTGCCACTTCTCTTGCGCTTCCTAACCGTCTTTCGCTTCGCCTCTCCATCGACCATCAGACTCTAAAGGGAACATGTGATCATGCTTGTCAGATATATGTACTTCAGGTGTAGAGCCATCCATGTCTCAATACAACTGATGTCCGGAGCTACAAAAAATCAGAATGCGCAATGGACTTCACTGCCCCATCTAAGATTTTTGTTGCATTATCTCTTCTCCATCTTACTATTAGTTCTACACCAAAAGATAAGTCAGGCAACTCCAAACTTGCTTTCGCAACATTGGATTAGACACGTATGTTTTAGTGTTGATTAATTACCTGATGATTGAGCAGCTGATGGTTGGGGCTTTGCTTTCTTTTTCTTGCACGACAGTGGGTTTGGGCCCTGCAGAAGGACTACCCAAATGTTAATGTTGCCCACTAGATCATAACAAGCAAATATAGTCATGCTCGTGCATATGACGAATATCTGAAAAAATAGTAGATGAAGATAAAACCTTTGCTTTTGTTCGTCAAGCAATTTCAGCTAGTGGTCCGCAAGCAATTTCAGAACACCATGCATTTTTCAGCTAGTGAAACATGTGACGAAGAACTGAACTCAAAAAACAAGATTTTTGGAGATGGAAGAAGGCGTCGGACGTTGGGTGAACCTGCTACCCCTACTCCTGCGGACTGACGGCTCTGGTGAAGTGGAGCTGATGGAGGCGAGGTTCACAAGCAGCGGCTGGGCGCACCGGGATTTGACCGCTATAGGGGATCCGCTACCCCTATTCCTGTGGACTGACGGCTCCAGTGAAGTGGAGCTGATGGAGGCGGGGTTCACGAGCAGCGGCTGGGCGCGCCAGGATTTGGCTCTGTAAATATGAAGTGCAAATCACATTAAAGGTGAACTAAAAATCTTCCTAGCAACCTTGTCCAATTGCATTACTCATAACATGATCTATAGAGAGACTTACATCCGAAATAAAATACATGCAGAGATGGGCGGCCACCAGCTTGTTTATATTAGAAATTTTAAGAAGCCTATGAACTTCAGCATGACAAGTAGATCAATACAGCATGCAACTTATGTAGTTGCTTAACTCTAAACACATGGTCAAAATTTCAGTCACTTAAGAACTATAACAGTAAAGCATTTACCACACTGATTTACTTGTTTCACTATTAAAAATGGGTTTCAAACACAACTTCTAAGAAGATAGTGCTTACTTTTGCTCTCCCACTTGGACTAAACATGCAAAAACAGAATGCATCACTTGCGCTAAAAATCCGGAAATCCAGTGAACACATAAAACATAGAATTATTCCGATACCTCAGGCGAATGGCTCTGCATATGTCGCTTTAGATGCGTCGGTTGGATTGATCTCCTTCTCCCATCTGGACAGATAATTGTAGAACTTGCACGTCGACGTCGCAAAACTCACACTTTGGACGGATCTCCTTCTTCCATCTGGACTGACAGTTGCAGAACTTCCATCAGGCAACTCACGTAACAAGCATGAATACAGCGATATCAACGAGAAATCGTGAGGGGGAGGGGTGGTCGCAGCATTGGCGGGCGTGGGGAGGGTGGAGACGTGGTCAACGTTCAATTCAATTGGTAGTGTTTCGTCAGTGCTGCAAAAACATACACATTTGCATTTTCTGAAGCTAACAAAGGGCAGATGAACTGAATTTGATTTTGCTAGCGAACTGATGCAATTTTATAGAACGAACCTTCACAGTTCCGCTAGTGCTCAATTCAATTGGCAGTGTTCTGTCAGTCTTGTGGAAACATGACCATTTGCATTTTTTGAAGCTACTACAGAATATTGCTTTAATGTCTGACATGCACTGAGCTGAACCGCTTTTTAAGTTGAGAGAGACAAAGTCGCACTGGGTTGTTGGGGCGGCATTGAACGGGCGCTGGTGGTGGTGGTGAACGGCCAGGGGTGGTGAAGGTGAACGGCCTGCGTGCTGAGGCAGCGGAGGGCGACGCCGGATCATGGGGCAGGCCCAATTCCAAAAAGAGGTCTGTAAAATTAATTGACTAATATCATTTTTTTGCTACTTTAGTTGCAGCCCCAATTCCAATAAGAGGTCTGTAAAATTAATTGACCAATATCATGTTAACAAAAACAACCTGTCCAGCGGGCACCCATGATAACTACAAGTAGCAAGTGGCATAATGAAAATAAGCCTAGTATCAGCTCTAGCAAATAGCAAGTGAGCATTTAGATTTCTGTATGCCATTTTAGTGTGTATCATCATTCCATTGTTCAAGATCCCAGAAAGCCGAGGCGGACATGGCCTCGTCAATCCAAACATTGCATGTATATCTTTTATGTTATGAAAAGCAAGTGGTATCATCCGTCACACACACAACAATAATTTATGTAGTATATCATCCATCGTACTGCCATTAGCACTGCACACAAACCGCCATTAGTACTGACATTAGTACAATAATAATTTCTTTGGTCAGACATCCATTACCCCAACCCAAAATGTACTGCCATTAGCACTGCACACAAACGGCCATTTGTATTTCAATTGTTGTAATATATGTAGTTGAACTTATAGATTTCCATTTGTAATTTTTGCTCTTATAAATATCATGTGTGTTTGTTTACGTACTGAAAACAGAATACATACTGAACTTAACAATATGGAAACAACAATACTTCCTACTTGTTCTCTCTTTGTTGCCATATAGTTAGAGCTTACAGCCACATGAGCAAAATCTTTTGTTATATTTTTTAATAATCTGACATATAGTATAAAACCAAACTGGGTTTTAACACATACAATTGAACTTTTCTGTACGTTTTTTTGAACTGATGACATATATACATGGTGAACTACAGAGCATCAATTTTGGCAGTAAACACAATTCATATTTTCAAAATCAGGAGATGGACCGAACTGATTGTTCTAGGTACGGTGAGCTGATTTTGCAAATAAAAATCTAGTTTCTAGGTACGGTGGACTACAGGAGCAAAGGAAAACGGGACACGTTGATTGAAAGTGTCTGCTTTCTTCAATTGAGTAGGTGCCCGAGCAGTGTGGTGCTAGGGGGCGGCGCGCGGCGGCGGACTGCTGCTCGTGACTAACTCGTCCATCTCGACACCATGGGGTCGAACTGAGGACGGCTATGAGAGTAGGGAGCATCGAGCGCGGCGGGTGGTGGCGCATACCTAGGTGAAGTAGGAAGGAGACGCGCATGCGAACAAAGGCTGGCTACTCTCGGCCCGGCGGTTGGAGTTCGTCTTCAGCCATGGCGAGCACCAGGGTGCGCCTTCCTTAGTCGTGGAGCAACTTGCGCCTCCACACTTCCCCGCAGCGCCGGGCCCCTGCAACCATGGGCGAGGTCGGGCACATGCGGCTTCCTAAGGCCCGAAGATGGTGGAGGCGGGGGCGGCGGGAGGATTCGGGGAAGAAGGTGGGGGTG
>NC_041382.1:354401606-354409834 GCF_002162155.2 Triticum dicoccoides | reverse complement strand
AGTTGGGCACCGACGGGAGCCGGAGGGACGATGCTTTGGTGCCTTAAGGCACCTACCTTTGTGTCTATGTCATGTGGGCCCAACAGGTGACTGGCCCACATGTCAATGACCCAAAGGCAGGTGCCTTTAAGGCACCGAAGCTGCGTCCGAGCCGGAGAGATGAGGTGGAGGTGGGGCGTCTGAACCTGGAGAGGGTCATGGTTTTTTCTTTTCACAGACAGGATTGGTAGGCCTTCGTTTTCGGATAGTGGAAACTACACATCGGGCCCTTATAGGGTTGAGGGGTAACGAAATAATATTCTGTTACTAGTCCATGGGGCTGGACTAGGGTAACGCTGCATATCCTGGAGTGGTGGAAAGGGAGCTCATGTCACTACCAAATCTATTAGGGTACTAGAAATTCATGAAACATAAGTAAAACCAAACTAATTGATTACAAGCACTCCTATGAACATAACTTAAATTAGAAATTGAGGTGAACTTAAACAGTGAAAACAAGAGTGTGCTGCTGCTAGCTTTCCAATCCTAGAACAACTTCTAGGAACGCGTGAGAAACAGGCAACATACCTGAACTTGGTGTGGATTGGTAGTTGAACTTGCTACCCATTCACACTAGTACCAGCTGCACAAGACCGAAGTATTTAAGGAAATACCTGATGGCATCAAGAAAACAAGTGACTAAAACATTTAGCAATAGAAGCGATGGTACAGAAAAATTGAACTGATGTTTTTCTGCCATTCCGACAAACCTCCAGCATATTTTTTTGAACTGATTTTTTTCTATCATTGTACTGTTGCTTTTTAGGCTTTTTCGAATGAGGTGAAAGCCTCTGCTCTATTTGAACTTTTACTGAACATTCAAAAATGATTGAACTGATGTGAATCCTTTCACCAAAGTACTACTACAATATTTCGTGAACCTACCTATGTATACGAACAAGTTCTTTTTCTGCTAGGCATTTGCGCAATTTTGTGCTAAGCAAAGAGAGAAAGAAAACAACCTGAAAATGTTTCCTGCCGCCGCACGTCGACGGGGGTTTGGATATGGATGAACTAACTGGCCCATTTTTCTTGTACTGAAGCTTGTTTCCAGAAATTTAAGACAATGCAAATATTATCTATAATATGGACATTTAGTATAGTCTGAACTAAACTCTTTGGCACGTTTGCACTGAGGTCATAGCGGTGAACCTGTGACGAAGGATAGAACTCAAAAAGAATTTTTTTTGGAGGTGGAATAAGAAGTTGATCGAGCGGATTGGGAGGATGCTCAGCAACATACATTGGAGATGCAAGACCATAGTACCTCAATTACAGATGTCACTAAACTCTGGGACATTTGTACTACAAGAACTGAATCTGCAGCAATCTTGAACTTTCAGATTCCATACGCAGATAGCTACAAATTGCTAAAATCAATCACCAGTAGAAAAACACCAAAAGGTTCTCCAAATGGTTGCTTGAGGAACAGCCAAAGCTATTTGGGGTGGCGGACGGCAGCAACATGTGGGCTGGGTTGTCGCGCACCGAGAAGGATGAGGAAAACGGCAACCCAACCACTATAGTGGAAATAGGAGCTGATGGGCGTGGACTGCTGCTCGGCATGAACTCGACCGTCCGAATGCCATGGGGCTGGACTGGGGACGATGCTGGACATACTGGAGTAGTGGCCAAGGAGCTTAGAGCAGCAGTGTACATCAGCAACGGACTGCTCGCGCACAAGATGTACTGCTCTCCTGGGATGGAGGGGTGAAGTGTGTGCCTCCCGAGCTGCGACGTCGAACTACTTCGGGTTGTGTCGTTGAACGACCCGGTGTGGTGGCGGTGAACGGTATGGTGCTCATTCTCAAGCATAACCACAAGTACTTGTTTGTGCTATATGAAGAAAATGGAAACACGAAGGAAATCAGACTCACCATCGGGAAGTAGATGAACTAAAAAGCATACAAATGATGAAGTTATGCATCTTGTTTTAACTGGAACCTACAAAAATAGGAACAAATATGAGAGATGAGTTTTTGTAAGGAGAACTTACCAGGGTTTGGTGTTCGAACTTTTAAATGTTTGTGCAACTGAAAACAGAGAACAGGAGCATGCCTCGACCAGATCGGCGACTTTCTCGTGGGGTGGTCTCTCGTATACCACGATGGCAACATATACACACACAAACTAACCAAATACACAAAACTGCCAGCTAGAAAAATAAACTGATAAGAATACATGTCTTCTCGACTATGAACTGATAAGAATACACACCACAGACGGCTAGACACGGACTTCTTGAACTCCCCTAAGATAAGGTTCAGGTTTTTATGGTTTTTTTATGTTCACGTTATTTTTCCGAAGTTCCTGACTTCTCGACTATGAACTTACTACATAGAAGGATGCTCACATACATGTATTGCTTGACAGGAGCTGACAGAAAATGTTGCAGCAACATGGTATTTTTATTCAACACAATGATACAACCATATCTTGGAATACATCCGTCGCGATGGAAACAAATGCACAGTAAAATGGCATCATTACACATACTCGAGAACTAATAGATTATTCTTCAGTTACTCTGATCAACTTTAGTTTTCTTCAGAAATTGGATGAAAAATAGCATCGACTATGCCATCAATTTTTTTGCATCTCTAGCACACTTGTTGGGACTATTGTTCATCACATGACGAACCTCTTTTATTTCTGTTTTTCTTGAGTGTCATAGAATAAAATATTAAACTATTTTGTATAAGTATAGTTGAACTTTTGTGTTTTTCTGGTTACTGAAGTAGTATCAGAACAGCCGCTGCATACATATATGAATTGACAATTTTTTGTCAATGAATTGTTGTAATATATTGTATTAGAACTACGACAGCAGTATCTATCTAGTACCAAGCATGCTCATCAAGAGTGGAATTCAGGAGACAGAAGGAACAAGAGCAAAAGTACAAGGGGTGTGTTCTTCACTGTTTGGGTTATAGGGTGCCAATGATGAACTGAATCATTTTAGCTCCGTCTTCTTCCCTCAGGTCTGAATATAAGAGCAGCACCAGTTCAATTCAAAATAAATTGACAGTTCATGAATTTTGTGCTAAGCAAGCATACCCATCAGCACATGGAATGCCTTGGTAAAATGCACTCACTCAGTCCCCAAAATCAAAAAAAGAAAACTACAGAGGCGGAAGGAAACGAGAGGAAAGCTTTTGAGTTCTGACCATTGCTTTTGTTGACCGACCCATCATTGAACGGCCTTGGTTGGCAGTGGTGAACAGACTGGGGTAGCGGCCGTGAACGGCCTGGGGCAGCGTCGCATTGCGAGGCGGGCTGGGGAAGCACAGCGCGGTGGAAGGCCGGCTGGAGCAGCGTGGCACGGTGGGACGCTGGCTGGAGTAGTGCGGCGGCGACGTAGGGCCTGACAGCGCAGCCAAGGAAGGTTGGCGGCGCGGCGGAGGTGGCCTGGTAGTGCGGCGGCTGGGGCCTGGCGGCACGGCGGAGGTGGCCTGGCGGCGCGGCGGCCGGACCCTAGGGTCGCAGCAGAGGTGGCATCGCGGCGCGGCGGCGAGGCCCTGGGGGCGCGGCGACCGGGGCCTGGGGTTGCATCACGGCGCGGCGACGGGGGGCTGGAGGATCGGTTCGGGGGAGGTTCGGGACAACTGGGGTCGAGCCGGGGTCTTTTTTTCATTCGGGCGGCTTCTGGGCTGCGGCAGCACTTCGGGAAAATGGATCGAGCCTATATAGGGCGCCATGGTAACAGAATATCTGGGATCCATTATTCTGTTACAGGTAACATAATAGCCCTGTCATATATATATATATATATATATATATAGCACTATTTTGATCACGTCAGACTATATAGGGCCTGATTAGGTTCTTCCCAGATCCAAAACGCAGAGCCAGACCAGCCCACAAGCATATTTCTGGACGGCCTCATAACCCCCAATGACCTTCTCCTCCTGCAGCCCCCGCCGCCGCGGCCTCCTCCCGCGACCCGTCGTCGGCCTCCTCCCGTGTCCCGCCGCCAGGCAACCCTTCGCCAGCCTCCTCCCGTGACCCTCCGCCAACCTCCTCCCGCGACTCGCCGTCATACTCCTCCCGCGGATCTGCTGCCCTCCCGCGACTCGCCGCCGTCCTCCTCCTACGGATCTGCTGCCCTCCCACGACCCACCGCCGGCCTGCTCCCGCAGCCCTGCAGCCATCCTCATCCCAACAAATCTGCCCATGCGCGCCGCCACCAGCGGCGTTCACAAAAAACATCTCGCATCGGTCGCTGGTGCTCAAGGTCGAGGATCGAATGGATTGTGCTGGAATTGGATTGGCACAGCTGGCCTTGCACTCGTGCTGACGCACCTTCATGGAGGCCTCGGGTTTCCCTGCCGACCACCTACTTCTTCATCGCACGGTCGTTGTGGCTCTCTCTAGCTAGAGCAGCCGCTGCTTCCTGCACCCGCCCATGCTCCACCACCTGCATACCTCCTCTCCCCCTAATGACACCTTCCCTCTCTCTGCCTCTATCATTTGCTATTATCCCCATTGTTCAGCGTTGCATTTTTGTGTTACATTCCTGACAAAAAAAGCTTTCGTGTACTTTGTGATGAGGGATGCAGAGATTCACATAAGTTATGCAGAAGTTCAAGTTCAAAAAAACTGGCGGTTCGATATTTAAAATATTCGGAAGCAACTTTATTATGCTCTCCAGCTATGGCAGTTGGAGCTGTTACTCCGTGAGGCCCCTGTTGCCGCTGCAATTTCTTGGAGCTCTGTATTGCAAAAACGCTATTGCTCTGTCTATCAATCTGCTACCACTGCTCTTAAAGGTGTTGATGAAGTTGAAGTGCTGCTACTGTTAGCTTTGCGTGAGGTTGGCCCCTCCTTCAGGGTGAGCTGCGTCTGGACTTCTGCGGCAGTATGATGAGCACTTTGGGAACACGGGGCGAGCACAAAAAAACTCCAGCAAGCTCAGCTGCTCCCATTGACGTCGCCTGCTGCAACCAAGCTCCGGCACGTGACCCAACATATCCCTCGATGCCGTCGGTACGTGATTTTGAGACATGCCATCCTTGCAATCCAATGTAGCCGGCGATGTTAGACCGGAGTTGGGACGCAGTGGTGAAGTTTCTGCGCAGTCCAATACCGTCGTGCGGCCAGTGCGCCGTGCGCTACGCAGCCACTACCTGCCACTCGCCCAGGCAACCACCATCGTAGCCTTCTCCCTCCACACAAGAAGTCTGTCGCCTCGCCTGGCTCGCAGCTCCTCCCACTACCAACTACTGGAATGCGTGCGCAGGAGCTCCATGGACGGGCCATGGAGGCTACGGGATTGTCGCTTTTGCATTCTACTGCTGCCGATAGAGAAGAAGACTGGCGATGGTCTTTTTCTATGAACTTTCATCTAAATGTGTTCAGGCTATGGCTGTTCATTGTCTCCGAACATTTTTCTCTCTGAACATTTTTGTGTGCCTGGTCATTTTCAGGCTACAAGTGTGCTTCTCTTTGAACACTTCTGGGGACCAAAAAGTGGGTGGTGTAGCGGTAGACGGCGAGGAGCAATGGCACTATAAGATGCACTTCAAAGTGTCCGTGCGTGTTAATGCCTCAACAGATGTGACGCCCCCGATTCAATCGTACACTAATCATACACGCAAACGTGTACGATCAAGATTAGGGACTCACGGGAAGATATCACAACACAACTCTAAAACATAAAAAGTCATACAAGCATCATAATACAAGCCAGGGGCCTCGAGGGCTCGAATACAAGTGCTCGATCATAGACGAGTCAGCGGAAGCAACAATATCTGAGTACAGACATAAGTTAAACAAGTTTGCCTTAAGAAGGCTAGCACAAATTGGGATACAGATCGAAAGAGGCGTAGGCCTCCTGCCTGGGATCCTCCTAAACTACTCATGGTCGTCGTCAGCGGGCTGCACGTAGTAGTAGGCACCTTCAGTGTAGTAGTCGTCATCGACGGTGGCGTCTGGCTCCTGGGCTCCATCGTCTGGTTGCAGCAATCGAGTAGAGATAGGGGGAAAAGGGGGGAACCATGCAACCGTGAGTACTCATCCAAAGTACTCGCAAGCAAGGAGCTACACTACATATGCATGGATATATGTGTAAAGGGCCATATCAGTGGACTGAACTGCAGAATGCCAGAATAAGAGGGGGATAGCTAGTCTTATCGAAGACTACGCTTCTGGTCACCTCCGTCTTGCAACAGGTAGAAGAGGGTAGGTTGAAGTCCTCCAAGTAACATCACATAGCAATAATCCTACCCGGCGATCCCCTCCTCAATGCCCTGAGAGAGAGCGACCACCGGTTGTATCTGGCACTTGAAAGGGTGTGTTTTATTAATTATCCCGTTCTAGTTGTCATAAGGTCAAGGTACAACTCCAAGTCGTCCTGTTACCGAAGATCACGGCTATTCGAATAGATTAAACTTCCCTGCAGGGGTGCACCAACTTACCCAACACGCTTGATCCCATTTGGCCGGACACACTTTCCTGGGTCATGCCCGGCCGCGGAAGATCAACACATCGCAGCCCCACCTAGGCACAACAGAGAGGCCAGCACGCCGGTCTAAACCTAAGCGCGCAGGGGTCTGGGCCCATCGCCCTGAGCACACCTGCACGTTGCGTGGGCGGCCGAAAGCAGACCTAGCCTAGTGGCGTTCCAGTCCAATTCGGCGCGCGCCGCTCAGTCGCTGACGTCACGAAGTGCTTCGGCTGATACCACGACGCCGAGTGCCCATATCTTTCCCACGTAGTTGGTTAGTGCGTATAGGCTCGTAGCCAACTCAGATCAAATACCAAGATCTCGTTAAGCGCGTTAAGTATCCGCGAACACCGAACAGGGCCAGGCCCACCTCTCTCCTAGGCGGTCTCAACCTGCCCTGTCGCTCCACCACAAAGATCCACTCGCGGGTGCTCCACCAGCCGACCCGACTTTAGTCTCCACATGTATCATGTATAAAGTATATAGTATATACCCGTGATCACCTCCCGAGTGATGACGGCCCGATAGTATAGCACAGCAGACGGACAAGAATGTAGGGCCACAGATGGAAATACTAGCATTCTATACTAGGCAAGTAGGAATGCAGGTAAGGTATCAACAGAAGTAGCAAAAACAGGCTATGCATCAGGATAGGTATAACGGAAAGCAGTAACATGCTACACTACTCTAATGCAAGCAGTATAGAGTAGAATAGGCGATATCTGGTGATCAAGGGGGGGCTTGCCTGGTTGCTCTGGCAAGAGAGAGGAGTCGTCAACTCCGTATTCGAACTGGGCAGCAACAGCGTCGGTCTCGTAGTCTACTGGAGAGAAGAGGGGGAAGAAACAATGAATACCATGTAAACAGATGCATATCGATGCATGACAAGACAAGTAACGATGCTAGGCGTGCCCTAGCGTGGTATGAGGTGGTACCGGTTAAGGGGGGAATCATCCGGGAAAATATCCCCGGTGTTTCGTGTTTTCGGGCAGAGGAGCCGGAGGGGGGAAGTTGCGGGTTCTATAGGTTAGGGGTGTGTGGCGGACGAACGGACTGCGTATCCGGATTCGTCTCATCGCTCTGAGCAACTTCCATGTTGAAAATATTTTAATCCGAGTTACGGATTAAAAGATATGATTTTCTAAAGATTTTATTAATTTCTGGAATTTAATTAATTATTTAATCCAACATTATATAGAATAGTAAATGCTGACGTCAGCATGACATCAGTGTGATGTCAGCAGTCAACGTTGACCATTGACCTGGTCAACCTGACGTGTGGGTCCAGTGGGACCCACCTGTCATTCTCTGTTTAGGTTAATTACATATTAGTTAATTTAATTAGTGATTAGGTTAATCTAATCAGGATTAATTAACTTAATTAATTACTTAATTAACTAATTAATATTTTAATTATTTTAATTATTATTTATTTATTTATTTAATATATTTTTTAATTCTTTTTTATTCTAAAACATTCAGGGGTGGGTCCCCACTTGCCATTGGCCCCAGGGGCCTATGCGGGTCGGGCGATGGGGCGCTCGAGGTGCCCGACCCGAGCGAGGGCCAGCGGGCACAGAGGGGCGCCGGGCGCCGGAGATGGCACCGGCGAGGCCACGTCGGGGCATCACCGGGGCTAGGCGGCGCGGTGGAGGGTGCACGGGACGCAGGGGAGGCAGGGCATGAGCGGGTGGAGTTGGCCGCCAGTGGCCAGAGTGGGGCGGCGGAGGACGGGCGGCGGTGA
>NC_041382.1:354393895-354401166 GCF_002162155.2 Triticum dicoccoides | reverse complement strand
GGGGCGAGTGGGTGGATTAGGGTTCGGGTTCGTGGGGGGGGATAAGGAGAAGTGGGGGGAGGACGGTTGGGCCTGCGGCCGAAAAGGGCCGGCCTACTGGGCCGAAGCCCAGTGGGGGGCCTTCTCTCTTTCCTTTTCTTTTCTTTCTAGTTTTAGTTTTCTGTTTTCTTTTTATCTATTCTCCTTTCTGTTTAATTTCATTTTAAACTACGTAGGCATTTTATAAAAAATGGGTTTGTTGCACCATAATTATCTATGTAATATCTAGTACAAACCGAACAATTTTATTTTAATATTTGAAAACTTTTATTATTTACCAAATTTTGAATTTGAATTTGAATCGGTTTCGAACTAACTCGAGATTAGCAACTATAATCGAGGTGACGTGGCATCACTAGCAGAGGATCACTGTAGCTTAATTATCCGAGCGTCACAATTCTCCTCCACTACAAGAAATCTCGTCCCGAGATTTAGGAGGGGAGTAAGGGGGAAGAATAGGTTACGAAATTCTAACGATTCTTCTCGGTCTTGGTCGCTCTTCTCGAAGTGGCGATCCATAGCGCTGATGTCTTCATTCCTATGCATCAATGCATCATGATGAGGTTGTCGTCCTTTCTTCAGGAACTCCATCGTACTTACGATAATGATAAGGGGTAACTACTGAAGAACGGACCTTCAAGGTCAACTACCTAGCAGATAACTGAGAGAATGTGGTAGAAGTAACTCTCGAATAGATACTTAAGAAATTATCGAGAGTAAAGCAAGAAGGTACCATGAGAAGTTTCAAACGGGTAGGCAATCGTTCGATGTCTGAAACAACACGCGAAAGGGGTCCAAAGCAACGAGATTGAATATTGCATCTGTTTCCAGAATAGATCACTAGGACAGTGGCCCGTGAATTACATATGAGTCCACGCGCGAGGAATAACTTTGGGAATAGGGGGTGTACAGGACAGTCAGGTTTCGATCCTGTGGAACTGTGGGTTATGGGCCCACCATGTGGTTAAAAGTAGGAAGGGCGATGACGTCTTGCATGATCATGTAAGGAAGGTATGTTAGAGGATAGCCTATCAGTTATGTCGGCAACAATATCAGTACCAAGGGCGAGGGACGAAGAGAACCATTTTCCTGCTCGTTGAAACGAGGCGGGCCTATAGGCAAAGTTCTCGTCCATCGGTGGTTACCGGAATGTCATCAACAAAAGTAACAGGGTCTTACTGACAGAATTGTACACGAGGGGTCTACATAAGCAGGGAATTAATACTGCTTAGACCATAATGATCACTAGAAAGGGTAAACCAAGTAATGGAAAGGAAAATATGATTATCAGATATTTCAGGGGTATATCCTTCCCAAGGACAAGCAGAGCATGATAACCATGACATGATGTTAAGTAGAATAGCCTCTAGGTGAGGGGAGAGAAATTTTCATGACATTATCCATACAACGGTTTTTTGGATAGTTGAGCAAGAAACAATTAGCATTGGGCTCAAATGTTCTTGTTGAAGAACGGAGTACCATAGACATGCTTCGAGATAGCATTGACATGGTCAACAGGTGAAAATCAGACTTTGGAAACAAAAAGGATCCATCAGGAACAACTTATAGAATAAGTCTTACCATTTCCCCATGGACGAATGGCTAACCTTGTAAAAGGATACTATAGCAATAGGTCCTCCGAACAGGTGGGCTAGGCATGATATCACCTTACTGGGTTATATAAGGACCAATGTTATGACTCTTGGAAAACGTTCCAACCATCATATCTGACCGAGATTCAGATCTGATTGGTGTCAGGATAACTCAGACTCATGATGCCTGAGAAGGAAAGGGGGCAACACAATTAGATGAGATGGAGTTGCAAAATTCTCGGGAAATGTACTATGGAAGCAAGTTCCGAATCATGAGTTCATCATTTAACCAAGGAGAGGACGAGGAGGTGGCTGATGAATTCAACGATTATTCATTGAAATTTTCAAAAGATGGATTTCCACACTTATGTGAACAAGGAGATAACATTTGTCAGATCAAATGATGTAATGAGGCATGCTCGAGGAAAACATACACAATTAAACATTGGTTGAAATATGCACCCGAAATATGGGTTCGGTTGCACGACCAACGTCGGAATGGTGATTCAATAATCAATAGTCTAAGAATGAACGGCCGACCATTAACTTCAAAGCAATAGGGTTGCTAGAAGGGCAGAATCCAAACAGCACCGTCCACTTGTTGGTACCCCGTTTGGAATCAACTCGAGGACCAAGAAAGAATGATGATGGGGGGAAGTATCACTATACCAAGAATTCTTAAGAGGTGGAGCAATCCTCACAACATCCTTGACATAAAAGACAGTACTACTTTAAGGTAGAACAAAATACAAGCTGGAAAGCAAATTGCATCCATAACATGAACAAGTTTGTGATGAAAGGGATTAATGATGTTGTCGGTGGCAACTAAAATTACCAAGGGACAAGGATGGTACTTATCATCATGAATTCGATCGATATCCTAAAAGGAGTCAAATGTTGATGATGATCACGACAAATTTTGTCGAGAGATTTCATGAGGATGTAATCGATCAGCGATGACATCAAGTCAAAGGAATGATGAAGCAAGAGGTCAATGGAAGCACAGATACGACACAAACTCAAAATCAAGCTTGCCTTTCAAGGTGAATTGATATGACAAGGAAAATCGACGTAAGCTTAGCTCATCGTCGAAGTGGTGCTCCGAGAATAAGGTCCAGGTAGCACAGTTAAAATCACCACGACAATGGTATAGCATACAAGCTAGGAATGGCGTGGTCGGGTACAAACTCGTACTTAAAGAAGATTATCAAGTGTCGTTGAACCGTACTGCAGACTCAGTTCAGTTATCGGTGTTTTTGAGTGTTTAATGACTCAGAGCCCGTGGAAAATTGGATCAGTGCGAATGTAGCACTTGATGAAGAACTCATAAGAAGTTATGTAGTTCCATGATAATCTCGAGATACCAGGGGGTAATACTTGACGATAGATCAAGGTAGAGGTTGGACTAGGGTATTGCTCTACAGAAGACAAGTGCTTTACCTGGTCCGAGAAATAGAATCAAAGGAGAACAATCATGGTCGGAACCACGGTCGCAAAGGACCAACATAGATACAAGATGAACTTATAACAAGGGGACCATTATTAATACAAGAAGCTTTCATGATAGATTCCACATCGGGTCCATGGGCATGAACACAAAGTTCAAGGTCGACTCCCACTTCTCCAAAGCAGAACCTTACATTCACTTCTCGTTTTGATAATGGTATTAGTGTTGAAAGTTTTACCTGGTGAAGTACCAGATGAGTATGGCCCGTGAAATCTTTCGGGCTCACATAGATTAGTTAAGGCATTGGTTCAACCTATCGAGGCATCTTAGGAACATATACCACAAATTTTTTTGAAGTAATTAACACAAGCTCAAAAGTAGAGCATGGTTCACAAGGCAGAGGATACAATTTTCCAAAGGCATTACGTATCAGGGGAAAGAACTTCCAAAGTGATTGAATATGAAAGACGTTGTCGGATAAAGTCCAACAAGGTTCTGATGGTCCATAAAGGATCTGATGTGAGTATCGGCTCACAACCAGAGGAAGAATCAATGCAAAGACATTGGATTATAGAAACAACTGAGTAACTTAGAGCGCAATTGCAAAGGAATTATGCTCTACAAAAGCGAAGTATCAGAAGCAGACGCTCCGATCAAGGATGGATAAGTTCAATATACTTAGGGGCACAACCGATGACAATTTGATTGGCGAGAACCAGCTCACGTTTGAAATGACATCTGAGCCGGAAGGATGAATTCTAGGATATGACTGAGGATTGAGAGCATTCACATCATATTGGATCAACTGACTTAAAATGATAATGACAAAGAATGCCAATAAGATTACCAGACTTATAGGATTTAATCCCAATGCAAGCAACCAAGAATTTCAAGAGCAATAGGTTGTTGAGGATCTTTGGAAGATCGAATGGTATTTCAAAAGCTTTTGTGAAATACCAGAATCAACTAGGGATGAGAGGATACTCGATGGGTGCGAGAGATTATCCGTAGGGGTATTCAGGTGGCAAAGAACTGCAAGGCAGTAGCCACAAAGTATTCACGGAACAATAGAGAGAATTTTCGGTGTATCTTATAATAACAGGAGCAGTCGGGAATAAAGGTAAGAATGACAAGTGTATGTATTTATCCATAAAGATTTATCGGTGGTGGGGATCGCAATGGAGAAGGGCACAAGGGTCTCGAGAAAGCATCAGAGAGTGTCTTCAGAATATTCTGGTGCAGCATGCGATCATCTGGCCTGAAGGGGCTCGCCGGGAGGAAGTATTTTCGAGAACCTAAAGTTAGATTTTAGCAAAATCATTTAACCCGAATAGAAGAGAGTTTAGAGTCCCAAATTAAAGGTCGAGGAATAAAAGATCTTAATACCACCCAATGGCGACATCGGCCCATGGGCCGCACAGCCATGTTAGTAAAACAGTTTTCATCGACTAGACACAACTTCGACCAAGGAGTGTGGAAGGGGGATTGTTACAGGCAGTTGGCTCGGATACCAACTTGTGACGCCCCTGATTCAATCGTACACTAATCATACACGCAAACGTGTACGATCAAGATCAGGGACTCACGGGAAGATATCACAACACAACTCTAAAACATAAAAAGTCATACAAGCATCATAATACAAGCCAGGGGCCTCGAGGGCTCGAATACAAGTGCTCGATCATAGACGAGTCAGCGGAAGCAACAATATCTGAGTACAGACATAAGTTAAACAAGTTTGCCTTAAGAAGGCTAGCACAAATTGGGATACAGATCGAAAGAGGCGTAGGCCTCCTGCCTGGGATCCTCCTAAACTACTCATGGTCGTCGTCAGCGGGCTGCACGTAGTAGTAGGCACCTCCGGTGTAGTAGTCGTCATCGACGGTGGCGTCTGGCTCCTGGGCTCCATCGTCTGGTTGCAGCAATCGAGTAGAGATAGGGGGAAAAGGGGGGAACCATGCAACCGTGAGTACTCATCCAAAGTACTCGCAAGCAAGGAGCTACACTACTTATGCATGGATATATGTGTAAAGGGCCATATCAGTGGACTGAACTGCAGAATGCCAGAATAAGAGGGGGATATCTAGTCTTATCAAAGACTACACTTCTGGTCACCTCCTTCTTGCAACAGGTAGAAGAGGGTAGGTTGAAGTCCTCCAAGTAACATCACATAGCAATAATCCTACCCGGCGATCCCCTCCTCAATGCCCTGAGAGAGAGCGACCACCGGTTGTATCTGGCACTTGAAAGGGTGTGTTTTATTAATTATCCCGTTCTAGTTGTCATAAGGTCAAGGTACAACTCCAAGTCGTCCTGTTACCGAAGATCACGGCTATTCGAATAGATTAAACTTCCCTGCAGGGGTGCACCAACTTACCCAACACGCTTGATCCCATTTGGCCGGACACACTTTCCTGGGTCATGCTCGGCCGCGGAAGATCAACACGTCGCAGCCCCACCTAGGCACAACAGAGAGGCCAGCACGCCGGTCTAAACCTAAGCGCGCAGGGGTCTGGGCCCATCGCCCTGAGCACACCTGCACGTTGCGTGGGCGGCCGAAAGCAGACCTAGCCTAGTGGCGTTCCAGTCCAATTCGGCGCGCGCCGCTCAGTTACTGACGTCACGAAGTGCTTCGGCTGATACCACGACGCCGAGTGCCCATATCTTTCCCACGTAGTTGGTTAGTGCGTATAGGCTCGTAGCCAACTCAGATCAAATACCAAGATCTCGTTAAGCGCGTTAAGTATCCGCGAACGCCGAACAGGGCCAGGCCCACCTCTCTCCTAGGCGGTCTGAACCTGCCCTGTCGCTCCGCCACAAAGATCCACTCGCGGGTGCTCCACCAGCCGACCCGACTTTAGTCTCCACATGTATCATGTATAAAGTATATAGTATATACCCGTGATCACCTCCCGAGTGATCACGGACCGATAGTATAGCACAGCAGACGGACAAGAATGTAGGGCCACAGATGGAAATACTAGCATTCTATACTAGGCAAGTAGGAATGCAGGTAAGGTATCAACAGAAGTAGCAAAAACAGGCTATGCATCAGGATAGGTATAACGGAAAGCAGTAACATGCTACACTACTCTAATGCAAGCAGTATAGAGTAGAATAGGCGATATCTGGTGATCAAGGGGGGGGGGCTTGCCTTGTTGCTCTGGCAAGAGAGAGGAGTCGTCAACTCCGTATTCGAACTGGGCAGCAACAGCGTCGGTCTCGTAGTCTACCGGAGAGAAGAGGGGGAAGAAACAATGAATACCATGTAAACAGATGCATATCGATGCATGACAAAACAAGTAAGGATGCTAGGCATGCCCTAGCCTGGTATGAGGTGGTACCAGTTAAGGGGGGAAACATCCGGGAAAATATCCCCGGTGTTTCGTGTTTTCGGGCAAAGGAGCCGGAGGGGGAAAGTTGCGGGTTCTATAGGTTAGGGGTGTGTGGCGGACGAACGGACTGCGTATCCGGATTCGTCTCGTCGCTCTGAGCAACTTCCATGTTGGAAATATTTTAATCCGAGTTACGGATTAAAAGATATGATTTTCTAAAGATTTTATTAATTTCTGGAATTTAATTAATTATTTAATCCAACATTATATAGAATAGTAAAGGCTGACGTCAGCATGACATCAGTGTGATGTCAGCAGTCAACGTTGACCATTGACCTGGTCAACCTGACGTGTGGGTCCAGTGGGACCCACCTGTCATTCTCTGTTTAGGTTAATTACAGATTAGTTAATTTAATTAGTGATTAGGTTAATCTAATCAGGATTAATTAACTTAATTAATTACTTAATTAACTAATTAATATTTTAATTATTTTAATTATTATTTATTTATTTATTTAATATATTTTTTAATTCTTTTTTTATTCTAAAACATTCAGGGGTGGGTCCCCACTTGCCATTGGCCCAAGGGGCTTATGCGGGTCGGGCGATGGGGCGCTCGAGGTGCCCGACCCGGGCGAGGGCCAGCGGGCACAGAGGGGCGCCGAGATGGCACCGGCGAGGCCACGTCGGGGCATCACCGGGGCTAGGCGGCGCGGTGGAGGGTGCACGGGACGCAGGGGAGGCAGGGCATGAGCGGGTGGAGTTGGCCGCCAGTGGCAAAGTGGGGCGGCGGAGGACGGGCGGCGGTGAGCGCGGGCGCGCGCGTCGGGCGTGGCCGGCGCGGTGAGGGTGGCCCGG
>NC_041382.1:354385553-354392904 GCF_002162155.2 Triticum dicoccoides | reverse complement strand
AGCGAGTGGATCGTGCGGGGGGCGAGTGGGTGGATTAGGGTTCGGGTTCGTGGGGGGGGGGGTAAGGAGAAGTGGGGGGAGGACGGTTGGGCCTGCGGCCGAAAAGGGCCGGCCTACTGGGCCGAAGCCCAGTGGGGGGCCTTCTCTCTTTCCTTTTCTTTTCTTTCTAGTTTTAGTTTTCTGTTTTCTTTTTATCTATTCTCCTTTCTGTTTAATTTCATTTTAAACTACGTAGGCATTTTTATAAAAAATGGGTTTGTTGCACCATAATTATCTATGTAATATCTAGTACAAACCGAACAATTTTATTTTAATATTTGAAAACTTTTATTATTTACCAAATTTTGAATTTGAATTTGAATCGGTTTCGAACTAACTCGAGATTAGCCACTATAATCGAGGTGACGTGGCATCACTAGCAGAGGATCACTGTAGCTTAATTATCCGGGCGTCACAATTCTCCTCCACTACAAGAAATCTCGTCCCGAGATTTAGGAGGGGAGTAAGGGGAAAGAATAGGTTACGAAATTCTAACGATTCTTCTCGGTCTTGGTTGCTCTTCTCGAAGTGGTCGATCCATAGCGCTGATGTCTTCATTCCTATGCATCAATGCATCATGATGAGGTTGTCGTCCTTTCTTCAGGAACTCCATCGTACTTACGATAATGATAAGGGGTAACTACTGAAGAACGGACCTTCAAGGTCAACTACCTAGCAGATAACTGAGAGAATGTGGTAGAAGTAACTCTCGAATAGATACTTAAGAAATTATCAAGAGTAAAGCAAGAAGGTACCATGAGAAGTTTCAAACGGGTAGGCAATCGTTCGATGTCTGAAACAACACGCGAAAGGGGTCCAAAGCAACGAGATTGAATATTGCATCTGTTTCCAGAATAGATCACTAGGACAGTGGCCCGTGAATTACATACGAGTCCATGCGCGAGGAATAACTTTGGGAATAGGGGGTGTACAGGACAGTCAGGTTTCGATCCTGTGGAACTGTGGGTTATGGGCCCACCATGTGGTTAAAAGTAGGAAGGGCGATGACGTCTTGCATGATCATGTAAGGAAGGTATGTTAGAGGATAGCCTATCAGTTATGTCGGCAACAATATCAGTACCAAGGGCGAGGGACGAAGAGAACCATTTTCCTGCTCGTTGAAACGAGGCGGGCCTATAGGCAAAGTTCTCGTCCATCGGTGGTTACCGGAATGTCATCAACAAAAGTAACAGGGTCTTACTGACAGAATTGTACACGAGGGGTCTACATAAGCAGGGAATTAATACTGCTTAGACCATAATGATCACTAGAAAGGGTAAACCAAGTAATGGAAAGGAAAATATGATTATCAGATATTTCAGGGGTATATCCTTCCCAAGGACAAGCAGAGCATGATAACCATGACATGATGTTAAGTAGAATAGCCTCTAGGTGAGGGGAGAGAAATTTTCATGACATTATCCATACAACGGTTTTTTGGATAGTTGAGCAAGAAACAATTAGCATTGGGCTCAAATGTTCTTGTTGAAGAACGGAGTACCATAGACATGCTTCGAGATAGCATTGACATGGTCAACAGGTGAAAATCAGACTTTGGAAACAAAAAGGATCCATCAGGAACAACTTATAGAATAAGTCTTACCATTTCCCCATGGACGAATGGCTAACCTTGTAAAAGGATACTATAGCAATAGGTCCTCCGAACAGGTGGGCTAGGCATGATATCACCTTACTGGGTTATATAAGGACCAATGTTATGACTCTTGGAAAACGTTCCAACCATCATATCTGGCCGAGATTCAGATCTGATTGGTGTCAGGATAACTCAGACTCATGATGCCTGAGAAGGAAAGGGGGCAACACAATTAGATGAGATGGAGTTGCAAAATTCTCGGGAAATGTACTATGGAAGCAAGTTCCGAATCATGAGTTCATCATTTAACCAAGGAGAGGACGAGGAGGTGGCTGATGAATTCAACGATTATTCATTGAAATTTTCAAAAGATGGATTTCCACACTTATGTGAACAAGGAGATAACATTTGTCAGATCAAATGATGTAATGAGGCATGCTCGAGGAAAACATACACAATTAAACATTGGTTGAAATATGCACCCGAAATATGGGTTCGGTTGCACGACCAACGTCGGAATGGTGATTCAATAATCAATAGTCTAAGAATGAACGGCCGACCATTAACTTCAAAGCAATAGGGTTGCTAGAAGGGCAGAATCCAAACAGCACCGTCCACTTGTTGGTACCCCGTTTGGAATCAACTCGAGGACCAAGAAAGAATGATGATGGGGGGAAGTATCACTATACCAAGAATTCTTAAGAGGTGGAGCAATCCTCACAACATCCTTGACATAAAAGACAATACTACTTTAAGGTAGAACAAAATACAAGCTGGAAAGCAAATTGCATCCATAACATGAACAAGTTTGTGATGAAAGGGATTAATGATGTTGTCGGTGGCAACTAAAATTACCAAGGGACGAGGATGGTACTTATCATCATGAATTCGATCGATATCCTAAAAGGAGTCAAATGTTGATGATGATCACGACAAATTTTGTCGAGAGATTTCATGAGGATGTAATCGATCAGCGATGACATCAAGTCAAAGGAATGATGAAGCAAGAGGTCAATGGAAGCACAGATACGACACAAACTCAAAATCAAGCTTGCCTTTCAAGGTGAATTGATATGACAAGGAAAATCGACGTAAGCTTAGCTCATCATCGAAGTGGTGCTCCGAGAATAAGGTCCAGGTAGCACAGTTAAAATCACCACGACAATGGTATAGCATACAAGCTAGGAATGGCGTGGTCGGGTACAAACTCGTACTTAAAGAAGATTATCAAGTGTCGTTGAACCGTACTGCAGACTCGGTTCAGTTATCGGTGTTTTTGAGTGTTTAATGACTCAGAGCCCGTGGAAAATTGGATCAGTGCGAATGTAGCACTTGATGAAGAACTCATAAGAAGTTATGTAGTTCCATGATAATCTCGAGATACCAGGGGGTAATACTCGACGATAGATCAAGGTAGAGGTTGGACTAGGGTATTGCTCTACAGAAGACAAGTGCTTTACCTGGTCCGAGAAATAGAATCAAAGGAGAACAATCATGGTCGGAACCACGGTCGCAAAGGATCAACATAGATACAAGATGAACTTATAACAAGGGGACCATTATTAATACAAGAAGCTTTCATGATAGATTCCACATCGGGTCCATGGGCATGAACACAAAGTTCAAGGTCGAGTCCCACTTCTCCAAAGCAGAACCTTACATTCACTTCTCGTTTTGATAATGGCATTAGTGTTGAAAGTTTTACCTGGTGAAGTACCAGATGAGTATGGCCCGTGAAATCTTTCGGGCTCACATAGATTAGTTAAGGCATTGGTTCAACCTATCGAGGCATCTTAGGAACATATACCACAAATTTTTTTGAAGTAATTAACACAAGCTCAAAAGTAGAGCATGGTTCACAAGGCATAGGATACAATTTTCCAAAGGCATTACGTATCAGGGGAAAGAACTTCCAAAGTGATTGAATATGAAAGACGTTGTCGGATAAAGTCCAACAAGGTTCTGATGGTCCATAAAGGATCTGATGTGAGTATCGGCTCACAACCAGAGGAAGAATCAATGCAAAGACATTGGATTATAGAAACAACTGAGTAACTTAGAGCGCAATTGCAAAGGAATTATGCTCTACAAAGCGAAGTATCAGAAGCAGACGCTCCGATCAAGGATGGATAAGTTCAATATACTTAGGGGCACAACCGATGACAATTTGATTGGCGAGAACCAGCTCACGTTTGAAATGACATCTGAGCCGGAAGGATGAATTCTAGGATATGACTGAGGATTGAGAGCATTCACATCATATTGGATCAACCGACTTAAAATGATAATGACAAAGAATGCCAATAAGATTACCAAACTTATAGGATTTAATCCCAATGCAAGCAACCAAGAATTTCAAGAGCAATAGGTTGTTGAGGATCTTCGGAAGATCGAATGGTATTTCAAAAGCTTTTGTGAAATACCAGAATCAACTAGGGATGAGAGGATACTCGATGGGTGCGAGAGATTATCCGTAGGGGTATTCAGGTGGCAAAGAACTGCAAGGCAGTAGCCACAAAGTATTCTCGGAACAATAGAGAGAATTTTCGGTGTATCTTGTAATAACAAGAGCAGTCGGGAATAAAGGTAAGAATGACAAGTGTATGTATTTATCCATAAAGATTTATCGGTGGTGGGGATCGCAATGGCGAAGGGCACAAGGGTCTCGGGAAAGCATCAGAGAGTGTCTTCAGAATATTCTGGTGCAGCAGGCGATCATCTGGCCTGAAGGGGCTCGCCGGGAGGAAGTATTTTTGAGAACCTAAAGTTAGATTTTAGCAAAATCATTTAACCCGAATAGAAGAGAGTTTAGAGTCCCAGATTAAAGGTCGAGGAATAAAAGATCTTAATACCACCCAATGGCGACATCGGCCCATGGGCCGCATAGCCATGTTAGTAAAACAGTTTTCATCGACTAGACTCAACTTCGACCAAGGAGTGTGGAAGGGGGATTCCTACAGGCAGTTGGCTCTGATACCAACTTGTGACGCCCCCGATTCAATCATACACTAATCATACACGCAAACGTGTACGGTCAAGATCAGGGACTCACGGAAGATATCACAACACAACTCTAAAACATAAAAAGTCATACAAGCATCATAATACAAGCCAGGGGCCTCGAGGGCTCGAATACAAGTGCTCGATCATAGACGAGTCAGCGGAAGCAACAATATCTGAGTACAGACATAAGTTAAACAAGTTTGCCTTAAGAAGGCTAGCACAAATTGAGATACAGATCGAAAGAGGCGTAGGCCTCCTGCCTGGGATCCTCCTAAACTACTCCTGGTCGTCGTCAGCGGGCTGCACGTAGTAGTAGGCACCTCCGGTGTAGTAGTCGTCATCGACGGTGGCGTCTGGCTCCTGGGCTCCATCGTCTGGTTGCAACAATCGAGTAGAGATAGAGGGAAAAGGGGGGAACCATGCAACCGTGAGTACTCATCCAAAGTACTCGCAAGCAAGGAGCTACACTACATATGCATGGATATATGTGTAAAGGGCCATATCAGTGGACTGAACTGCAGAATGCCAGAATAAGAGGGGGATAGCTAGTCTTATCGAAGACTACGCTTCTGGTCACCTCCGTCTTGCAATAGGTAGAAGAGGGTAGGTTGAAGTCCTCCAAGTAACATCACATAGCAATAATCCTACCCGGCGATCCCCTCCTCAATGCCCTGAGAGAGAGCGACCACCGGTTGTATCTGGCACTTGAAAGGGTGTGTTTTATTAAGTATCCGGTTCTAGTTGTCATAAGGTCAAGGTACAACTCCAAGTCGTCCTGTTACCGAAGATCACGACTATTCGAATAGATTAAACTTCTCTGCAGGGGTGCACCAACTTACCCAACACGCTTGATCCCATTTGGCCGGACACACTTTCCTGGGTCATGGCCGGCCGTGGAAGATCAACACGTCGCAGCCCCACCTAGGCACAACAGAGAGGCCAGCACGCCGGTCTAAACCTAAGCGCGCAGGGGTCTGGGCCCATCGCCCTGAGCACACCTGCATGTTGCGTGGGCGGCCGAAAGCAGACCTAGCCTAGTGGCGTTCCAGTCCAATTCGGCGCGCGCCGCTCAGTCGCTGACGTCACGAAGTGCTTCGGCTGATACCACGACGCCGAGTGCCCATATCTTTCCCACGTAGTTGGTTAGTGCGTATAGGCTCGTAGCCAACTCAGATCAAATACCAAGATCTCGTTAAGCGCGTTAAGTATCCGCGAACGCCGAACAGGGCCAGGCCCACCTCTCTCCTAGGCGTTCTCAACCTGCCCTGTCGCTCCGCCACAAAGATCCACTCGCGGGTGCTCCACCAGCCGACCCGACTTTAGTCTCCACATGTATCATGTATAAAGTATATAGTATATACCCGTGATCACCTCCCGAGTGATCACGGCCCGATAGTATAGCACAGCAGACGGACAAGAATGTAGGGCCACAGATGGAAATACTAGCATTCTATACTAGGCAAGTAGGAATGCAGGTAAGGTATCAACAGAATTAGCAAAAACAGGCTATGCATCAGGATAGGTATAACGGAAAGCAGTAACATGCTACACTACTCTAATGCAAGCAGTATAGAGTAGAATAGGCGATATCTGGTGATCAAGGGGGGGCTTGCCTGGTTGCTCTGGCAAGAGAGAGGAGTCGTCAACTCCGTATTCGAACTGGGCAGCAACAGCGTCGGTCTCGTAGTCTACCGGAGAGAAGAGGGGGAAGAAACAATGAATACCATGTAAACAGATGCATATCGATGCATGACAAGACAAGTAACGATGCTAGGCGTGCCTAGCGTGGTATGAGGTGGTACCGGTTAAGGGGGGAAACATCCGGGAAAATATCCCCGGTGTTTCGTGTTTTCGGGCAGATGAGCCGGAGGGGGAAAGTTGCGGGTTCGATAGGTTAGGGGTGTGTGGCGGACGAACGGACTGCGTATCCGGATTCATCTCGTCGCTCTGAGCAACTTCCATATTGAAAATATTTTAATCCGAGTTACGGATTAAAAGATATGATTTTCTAAAGATTTTATTAATTTCTGGAATTTAATTAATTATTTAATCCAACATTATCCAGAATAGTAAATGCTGACGTCAGCATGACATCAGTGTGATGTCAGCAGTCAACGTTGACCATTGACCTGGTCAACCTGACGTGTGGGTCCAGTGGGACCCACCTGTCATTCTCTGTTTAGGTTAATTACAGATTAGTTAATTTAATTAATGATTAGGTTAATCTAATCAGGATTAATTAACTTAATTAATTACTTAATTGACTAATTAATATTTTAATTATTTTAATTATTATTTATTTATTTATTTAATATATTTTTTAATTCTTTTTTTATTCTAAAACATTTAGGGGTGGGTCCCCACTTGCCATTGGCCCCAGGGGCCTATGCGGGTCGGGCGATGGGGCGCTCGAGGTGCCCGACCCGGGCGAGGGCCAGCGGGCACAGAGGGGCGCCGGGCGCCGGAGATGGCACCGGCGAGGCCATGTCGGGGCATCACCGGAGCTAGGCGGCGCGGTGGAGGGTGCACGGGACGCAGGGGGAGGCAGGGCATGAGCGGGTGGAGTTGGCCGCCAGTGGCCAGAGTGGGGCGGCGGAGGACGGGCGGCGGTGAGCGCGGGCGCGCGCGTCGGGCGTGGCCGGCGCGGTGAGGGCGGCCCGGAGCGTGAGCTCTGGTACGCGGGCGCTGCGGGGTGGGGGGGGAAGGACGACGCCG
>NC_041382.1:354286735-354384952 GCF_002162155.2 Triticum dicoccoides | reverse complement strand
AGTGGGTGGATTAGGGTTCGGGTTCGTGGGGGGGGATAAGGAGAAGTGGGGGGAGGCCGGTTGGGCCTGCGGCCGAAAAGGGCCGGCCTGCTGGGCCGAAGCCCAGTGGGGGGCCTTCTCTCTTTCCTTTTCTTTTCTTTCTAGTTTTAGTTTTCTGTTTTCTTTTTATCTATTCTCCTTTCTGTTTAATTTCATTTTAAACTACGTAGGCATTTTATAAAAAATGGGTTTGTTGCACCATAATTATCTATGTAATATCTAATACAAACCGAACAATTTTATTTTAATGTTTGAAAACTTTTATTATTTACCAAATTTTGAATTTGAATTTGAATCGGTTTCGAACTAACTCGAGATTAGCAACTATAATCGAGGTGATGTGGCATCACTAGCAGAGGATCACTGTAGCTTAATTATCCGGGCGTCACAACATAAAACTGTTTTGTGTAGTTTCATATTTCAGTGCAAAGCACACTCAACTCCTTGAAACCGCCGTTGCCCAGCTGATGTGTCTTCGTGTCGTGCTAGTTGATATCTTTGGCCTACATAAGCTAATGTTGTTTGTGTCTACAGTATCTACAACAAAACTCAGCTGTCTGCAGCAAAAACTCCAGTTGCATCACATTTGTTTGTGTTTATCCTCTTAAAAATTGGCAATTGTTGCAGGTCGGCTTTGCCAGATGCGTTGGTTCAGCTAAAAAAATGAGAATTATATGATGTTGTCAAGTTGGCTCACTTATATTGGAAGAAAGAAAAACGGTTGAAGGTTAAAAGAAATGTTCGAGAAGGTCAAAAGTATGTTAAAGTATATTTTCTGGAACACCGAGACTCTCCATACATGAATGTTGGCATGCTTTTGCACTTGCGTTTTGCACTTGTGAATCCAACTAAGTTTGAACAAAAAAGATCATATCACTGCTGCTTTGAATTTGCTCCTGTACCAGAAATCTCGCTTCCGTGCTGTTGAACTATGGCCACTTATATATTGTTTCTAAATTATGCTTTGTGATTAAACTTAAATAACGAGCGACGGAGTTTAAAAATAGTTATTCATCTTTCTAAAAAGGACAACCAAGAAGTTCAAAATAATTTGAGCTTGTATTCAAAATAATTCAACACTCACGATTATATACGCCCCAAAGTATATTTCTACAAAGCTAAACCGTTATGTTTTAGAAATTCATGTTTTAGATATAAATGTGAAGTTCATGTTTTATAAATTCACAAGTTCACATGTACCATATCGTGAAGAAAATCATCAATGAAATAAAAAGGATCGTCCAGGCCATTTCACTGACAACAAAAAAATGCCTAAAAATGTCGTGATACAAAAAAATAAATCGTAGAAAGTGGAAAAACTATAATTTTGTTTTGTAAACAGTTAGAGCGGATCTATGTCCATAAAAACTCAGATTTTTTCCATTACTAACGAGAAACAAAAAAGAAATCCAAAGTGATAACTGTCAGAAGTTCACGTACTGCATGGTGTGTGTTTCGTATTAGAAAATTACAATAAAAGGGCAAAGTCTAAAAGTTTTGTTGGTAGAAGTTCAAGTGCTCGGCCCGGGAAAGTTTAAAAATTCTTCTGAAAGAGGTTCACCATGTATTTAGATGTTCAAATGGAAAAAGAAAGTATTTCAAATAAACCATGAAGTCCAAATTATAAAAATAGAGAAGTTCAATATTTATAAAAAAACAGTTTTCTCTTCATCACTAAAGTATAAAATTAAAGAAGTTCAAATTAAAATAAAAGGAGTAGTTTGATGTTTACGGGAAACTCAAATTCTTTCCATCCCTAGGAAAAATAAAATGTGTGAGGTTCAATTTTAAAAAATGTTTGATGCTTCTTTGAAAACATATTTTTTCTAAGAATAAGACTAAGAAGTTCAATTAAAAAAACAGAGAAGTTCGAAGTATATAAAAAACTCAGATTTGTTAAAGAAATGAAAACAAGAAGTTCAAATATTAAATAACAAGAAGTTCAACTTTTAATAATACATCGCTTCAAAATTTCATAAAAAAGATTAAGAAAATAAAACTAGGAAGTCCATATTAAAAAGATGGAGAAGTTCGATAATTATAGAAAACTTAGATTTTCCTCGTTATTAAACAATGGAAACAAGAAGTTCAAAAATAAAATTACAAGAAGTTCAACTTTTAAAAATAGAGCGCAAAAATTCATAAAAAAATTAGGAATTTCAGATTAATATTCATAAAAAACAAAAAAATTCACGTAACCGAGAGAAGTTCGGATTGATAAATGCGAGAAGCCCACGTACAACACAATGTGCATTTGATATTAAAAAGAATAAAAAAGCAAATACTAATTTTTTTTGTTGTTATAAGTTCCTCGATCGAATAAAGTAAAAAAAATTATTGTTAGAGAGGTTTGTACAGAAGGAATATTATTTGTGTAACACTAACAAATAGATGAGGAAATTACAAACGAAAATACGTCACAGAAGTTCAATGTGAAAACAGCAGGAAGTTCGACATCTATAGTGAATGAATTTGAGATGAAAAACTTTTAAAATCGTCGCGAGTATGAAAAGATGATCAACACAAGAAACTTGCGTGCTTACAGCAGCTTTACATCAGTATATCACCTGCTCAATTCCAGTGAATGGATGGAGAGTTACGAGCAGTGGATGGAGACCTACGAGCAAAAAAATCACGTGAAAACAGAGTGAAGTTCAGGTACACGCGCCGAGAAGTTTAGGTTCTTCACGCGGTGCATTTTCGAAAAATCCGTTTCGCGATAATGGCAGAACGAGTGATCTCGCCATTTTTGTAATTACTTGAAAACGGCTAGATATCAAAGAAAACCATCAACACGAAGCGGTATATTATTTGCCCCATTCCGATAAAGTTTGTATAAATTACGGCAAAAATAAAATTTTAGCCATTTTCAAAACTGACATAAAACCGTAATGAATTAGGAGAAACAATATATACAAAAAAGTTTCGCAATTCTTCAAGCTTTCCAACGCCATATCATTTGCTGCATTTGGACGTACGGTTAAAAAATTAGCTCAAAAATACGAACTCGGTGGAAGTTGTACCGTTTTCTAAAATACTTTTAGACTGTTCAAAATTAGAAAAAACTTTTAACATGAAAAGTAGTGCATTTTCATAACCTTTCAAACACCATATTATTTGCCTCAATTATATTAGCCGTTTAGAAATGGCATCGAAAAAACGAACTCGGCTGTTCGGTTTGCGAAATTCTACGATTTTCCGAATTACTCTTTAACCGTAGGGAATTAGAGAAAACTTTCAACATATAGAAGGAGCGGTTTTGCAGCAGCTTTCCAACGCCATATTATTTGTCTCATTCCGATAAACGGTTTAAAAATGCGATCAAAAATACGATTCACGTTTTTTGTATGAAGAAAAAACGGTTTTCAAAACTGCTCTTAAACCGCTTACATTTTGCCAAAAATTTAACTTGAGTCATGATACTAATGTCCATAGCTTTTCAACGGTATATCGCAAGCCCCGTTTGGACACCTTTTAGATGAAGTTCAACCTAGTACTCGGGGAAGGTCAGGCGCGTTACTCGGGAAGTTCATGTTGTGATCAAAATATTATTCTGATCCCGTGATCAGAATAGTGTTTATGTGCCAGATTGAGCTATAAACACTATTACGATATATCTATCTATAAAACAAAATACTTCAACACACACAATCCAAATGAAGATTCAAATTGACAATAAATACATTCATAGGATAATTAGCATGATGTGGCTATGGTTTGAGATAGAATCAAGTTTGGTCTTAAATGAGACATGACATAGTCATATTCTACGGTGGAATTCAAGTGGTACTAAGTGAAGATCTTGGTTCAATATAAAAGATGGGTGGTGAGACAATTCCTACAAAAAATTCTATCACAAGACTATTTGAAATATTTGACTTGTTTAAACGGAAGTGGGTGTGGCATACGTTTCAAGATAAAGAATTAAATTCTTAATCTTGTAACTCCAAATTTTTGTGGTGATATCAAATGACACGAGAGGTTCCCTAGGGATAAATCTAAGAGATTTAACCTATAGTCAAATTTTATTTTAACGAAGTTATTAAATGATGATCAAAGAAGATCAAATTAAGGTGTTGGTGTTAAATCATCAACTAAACATTGCTGAAAAATTATTCAATGAGTTCTAATAGAAAGGTGAGGTCCTAAGGCCCAACTTTCATATATAAACCATTTTTATATAATTTACAGAATAAAAGATATAGTAAAAATACTCATTTTACAATTTTAATCAAAACTAATGTTTAAATTTCCCAAAAGTGAGATTTATTTTTTTATAGTAAACTAGATGTTCTCAGCAATCCAAGGATATATTATTTGTCAAATTTGGATAAGCGGTTGAAGAGATATGATTTTTCAAGTTGGGCAAATTTCTGTAATAGAAACGGGAATAAGAACATGTCTCGCCATGTGCCAATTTCTTAAAGGAGGATACCCCTTAGTTTTATTTAACAGAGAAAGAGGGCTGGCCTCACCGGAGGAGTTGGCCGGCGATGGACAGCGAACTTGGCATGCTCTCACTCGACGATGCGGAGGTCTTTGGCAATGAAGGAGAGGTGGACGGAGTAGAGGAAGTCGAGGTGAGTCTCCGGGCTCCGGGACACGACGCGGCTCCTGGTTCGTCCTTAGGAGGCTGCTACATGTCGCCGGAGTTGGGCGGAACTCCGGCCGGAAGCGAACAACATGAAACTCGTGCTCCGGCTGCGAATTTTCAACAGAAAACTATGTTCAGAAGATGCGCAAGATCAAGACATGAAGGATGGAAGAGTTAGAATGTTTGCTTCACCTCAAACTCACCGAAACCTTCCACGAACAGCCGCCGTGTCAAGTAACTCCGGTGAGAAATTCACGACGATGGGTAGGGGTATAAGCTTAAGAAGGAGAGGGTTTCGGGGAAGGAGAGAGTTGTGAGGGGAGGGGGGCTTTTATAGGATGGAGGGGAGGTCGAAACGACGCAGGGCGTCGTCGGAATTATGGTGTCTTAATGGCGGCCGTTTCCGGTATTCTAATGGCCATTAGGGCACGGTTTAGTGCGGGTAACGGAAGAGGAGAAATTAGGACGGAGTGGGGGATCCGTTCAGAGGGGTTAGTGGGTTGGGAGAGGAAGAGGAGGGGAGGAAGAGGTGGAGGCATCCATGGCTGTTCTCTGTCCGTTCTACGTTATGTAGATGCGCATGGGGAAGAAGAAGATGAGGTGGGCTAGGCAGGAGAGGAAATAAGTGGGCCAAGCCCAGTTTGGTTTGGAGGGAGCAAATAACTTGTGGGCTTCACTTAGAAAAAATAAAAATTACAAAAGAACAATAGGAAGATGGTCTTGGTCCAGTAGGCTTAGGACAGAATTTGGCTAATTACTCATGTACGTGTACAAAAGTTTACTTACAATAAAAAATGTTTACATTAATCTCAATATTATTTAGAGTCCAAGAAAAAAATAGTTTTCAGAATTTAGTAAAGTATATCATGTGCACAAACTACTATTTAATGCTCTATTTACATATTTGAATTACTCAAATCTTCAATTTACAGTTTTGCAAACTCACAAAATGATAATTATGTCGCATTAATATTTCCAAATATATTTTTGGAGAAGTCACATTATCTCCTCTCATTAAATTTTGTTTGAACAATTTGGAAATATTTAAATGACATTAAAACTCCAAATAAGACCCAATTTTAAAATGGAACTTCAAAATTAAAAGAACTTCAAATGAAATATCCATCTACCACATTTGAGAAAGTCATTTTGTTCTCACTCATATATTTGAATGTGGTTTCAATATATTCTGAAAGAATTGAATGCTCTTTGGAATTCTTGAATAAACTTTCCCAACCATAATTTTCTTTAGTGGATGACAATGTTATCCGACATGGTTGAAAAAGTGTAAACAAGGACTCAAAAAGATTTAGTTTCTCTTGAAAATCAAAGTAAATTCAACCAATATTATATTATTATTAACATTCCAAAATTTGGAAAATTTTGGGATGTTACAGCACAACCCACTAGGGCGCGCCTGGAGGCCCAGGCGTGCCCAGGTGGGTTGTGCTCACCTCGGGTGCCTCCCGAACTGACTCTTTGCCCTATAAATGCCCCAATATTCCATAAACCCTAGGCGAGTCAACGAAAATCAATTCCAGCCGCCGCAAGTTCCAGAACCACCAGATCCAATCTAGAGACCATCACGGAGGGGTGCATCATGTCCATTGGTGCCTCTCCGATGATGAGTGAGTAGTTCTTTGTAGACCTATGGGTCCATACTTAGTAACTAGATGGCTTCCTTTCTATCATTTCATTGTCAATACAATGGTCTCTTGGAGATCCATATTGATAGAGGCAAAGGTGTCCCGTCTTTCGATGAGATGGTGATTATCATTTCGGAGGAGTAGCCTTTGACGATCCGACTACGAACGTGCGAAGACGTCGCACCTTAGCAATCGCTAAACTAACTCCGAGAGGTTATTGACCACACTGGAGCACGATCAACCTGACCACGAAGGTCTATTTCCTGCAAGCAAATGAAGAACAGGCAAGAAACTAAGATTGCAATCTGGATATTGCAAATATAAGATGAAAGCTTTATTGATGAAGGTGGGGTTCTTTGACGTCTTTGTCTGGTCGTTAAACACAAATGAAGTACGCGAAGTTGTAGCTATGGCGAACTTTTAATCTAAACAAAACCCAAAGTGTTGGGGATATAGCTATCAGTTATGACCCGCCCAGGATGGGCCGGGTCAGCCCCAATGGCAGGTCACAAAGGAAGCCCAGTAAACATTCAAGGCGATAGTTTATTAAGGCTTATAGAAGGCCTAAGCCCAAAGGCGGCTTGAGGCCCAATATTGTAAACCGCCATATGTAAGGAAAGACTTATAAGGAAAGGCATATAAAAGAAGTCACCGAGCCGGACACGCTTTATGAGCCGGCCGGGACTCTGTAGGCCGCCAGGCGTCAACCCGTGTACATAAGGGGACGACCCGACGACGGTTTAGGGCAAGAAACAAGAGATCGATAACCAAGCTGGCGAACTAGCCTCTTGGTGATCGAAACCCCAGCAATATCAACAAAACTAGACGTAGGCTTTTACCTTCATCGTAAGGGGCCGAACTAGTATAAAATCTATCGTGTCCTTTGTCCCGATTAACCCCTTTAAGCTTCCTAGTTGCGATGTCCCTACGACTAAGTCCTTTTGCTAGGACATCTGCCGTGACAATTCCACGACAGTTGGCGCCCACCGTGGGGCCCGCGCATGGTGGATTTGAGTTCTTGAAGGGCAACTTCGAAGGGCTCAAGGGATACATTGTGGGCCGGATGACCAAGAGTCTTCGCGGCAACACTAAATCAACGACAAAGGCTGGGGCCCCGAGGCCGGCTCAATAGAGTACGGGTACCGGGTCCCCTTCGGCCGGATTCATGTCTTCATTGGCCGGATCGGTGAATCAGGCCCTGAGCTGGACATTCGCACCAACATCATCGAGACGGCTCGGCTCGTGAGGCCCGCTCGGGCTCAACCGGCCGTAAAGCGTGCCTTTGTCGGTTGCATCCATGGAGGTGAATACTCGGAAGAATCAGTGGATGGCGGTGAGATGGCCATCTGTTCCGATGCTACGTCATCAACAGGCGAGACAGATTCTTTGTACCAGCTACAGGATGGCATGCTTGGGGGCTGTTCCGATGGCAGCAGTATTCCGGACCCCTTTGAGCCGCCGAATTGAGCTGGAGTTTTCATGGCAGGCACTCAGCCCGGGCAGAACTCTACGGCAGCAGCAGCAACAACCACCGGGTCGGCAGCGGCCGGGTCAGGAGACCCCGCGCGCCCCCTGGCTCAGATACTAATGGACCTCATGAATAAGCTGACAGCTCTGGTAATTGCCGTGGTGGAGCCGGCGGATAAAGTTCAGCATGACGCGGAGGTGGCACGAGTACGCGAAGAGATGGCGCAAGCCAAGGACAATTTAGCAGTAGAAGAGGTCGGGATGGCCACGGAACGGGCGGCTTTGGATGCTCGTGCTCAGTAGCTTCAAGCGGAGACTTTCCGGCTTTCGGTGGATCTGAACGCGTCAAACGAGGTCATGAGGAGAAGGCATCAGAAAACTCAGTCATGTCTACCTCTGACGCTCGATCCTAGGAACCTTTTTCATACACCCGGGGCCGGGCCAAGTAACCCGTCAGAGGCAAATCGAATCACGACGCCCGGGGCACCGGTTCAGCCATGGGCCATGGAGCCACCTCACATGTATACCACTCCGCCTTATTATACGCCAACACCACCGGGTCAATTCTACAATCCTTTGGAAAACCTCATTGTGACGTCGGCTCATTTGGCGGCTCTCCCGATGGAAGGTGACTCTCCGACAGCAATCAAAACACGAAGGGTGAGAGAACTTCTTCAGACGGCTCTGGCGCAGCAGGATGCGTACTCGTACAGTCGAGAAAGAATCCATTCAACCCCTCGCCCGAGCCGGATCCCTAGCTATAGCAGGCATATGGACTCAGTGGATATGTCAAGCAACGCTCAACGCCGCAATCAACCACGCAGGCATGAGCCGGTACAGGCTGGAGTCCTTAACTTAGCAGATCAGGAGAGGATACGGCAAGAAGCTGAGCGGGCGGTTCAATTGGCAACTGAGCAGGCGGCTCATCAAACTTTTTTGGCTTATCCAGCAACCTCTGTTGAGGCAGGAGTAGCCACAAGAACAGGAGGTGTCCCTTGCCTGGTGCCGGCTATACGTAATGAGCGCTTGCCAAAAGATTTCAAGGGTCCTCGTAAGGTGCCTAATTACACGGCCGATTTGTAGCCTGGGGCCTGGATTGAGAGTTATGAGATGGCAATGGAGCTGTTGGAGGTTAGCGATGCATCAATGGCTAAGTATTTCACTATGATGTTGAATGGAACGGCTCGCACTTGGTTGAAAGGATTACCCCCCCCCCCCAATTCCATCGGCTCATGGGCGGAACTAAAAGCCCGGTTCATTCAGAACTTCAAGGAAACATGTAAACAACCTATGTCAATCGTAGACCTGACTAATTGTAAACAAGAGGAAGGTGAGTCCACAATCCATTGGGTGCGCCGAGTCAAGGATATAATACATTCATCTGCTAAGATGGATGCCGGCTCGGCAATCTTAATGTTGGAGAAAAATTATCATTTTGAACCTCTTTAATGACATGGGCCAACTGATGGCGGCTCTAGTCAAGTACGCTGATTCTGATAGTACCAAGGACCCCGTGTCTGATGAAGAAAAAACAAGGAAGGGAAAGAAGAATGGCAACGACAAGGGTCACCAGCATAACCCGGCAAATCAAGGAGGTAATAAACGTAAGACTGACGAGTTTGTGGCTAACACCAATGCATAGGGCAAAAATCAACGGCGCAAGGGTAGGCAAGCCCCTCGATCGGGCGGGTTAGGTCCCACCCTCGAGCCACTATTGAATGAACCTTGTCCAAGACACAGCACATGGGAGAAGCCATCCACCCATCTGTGGAAGGACTGTACAATCATGAAGGCATTTAAAAATTCAAATGCATTTGATGGAAGTCACGGGCCTGGCGGCGGTTCAGGTGGGGGTGGCTTTCATGGCCCGGGCGCTGGTTCAGGTGGAGGTGGTTTTCATGGTCAGGGCCATACGGGTAACCAGGGAGGTTATAATCCACAACCCGGCCAAAGTAATCAGCAACAATAGTCCGGATATCAGAGCAACCTAAAACAGTTGAATAGTGGGCAATACCATGTATTTACCACTAGTTTATGCAAGAGGGACCAGAAGCTTCATAAGAGGGCTATCAATGCCTTGAGCCGGCGATTCCACGTTACTTAAGGTGGTCAGAACAGCCCATTGCGTGGAGCAGAGAAGATCATCCTCCCCGGGTTGATAATCCGGGTCACTTAGCCTTTGTAGTGGCGCCTCAGGTTGGTGGATATAAATTCACTAAAGTGCTCATGGATGGAGGCAGTAGCATCAACATCCTCTACTACGAGACGTTTCGTCGAATGGGGTTGACTGATAAGAGTCTTAAGCAATCCAACATTGTTTTTCACGGTGTTGTACCTGGTAAATCGGCATACCCAGTTGGTAAGATTAAACTGGAAGTAGCCTTTGGAGATGAATATGATTCCAGAGTGGAGAAGTTAACTTTTGAGGTGGTTAAGATCAAAAGCCCATATCATGCTCTGTTTGGACGGCCGGCTTACGCCCAGTTCATGGCTCGGCCATGTTATGTATATCGACAGCTCAAGATGCCAGGTTATAAGGGCACCATTACAGTACATGGAAGCCGGAAAATAGCCCTGGAGTGTGAAGGAGATGCTGCATATGCTGAGTCTGTTTGTGTAACAGAGGAGTTAAAGTTTTATAACGATAATGTTGACCCGGCAGACATGACGTCTTTAAAGAAGCCAACGACGGAGCATGAACCGGTGTTTAAATTCAAGTCAGCCGATGACAGCAAGACGATTGATTTTTTGCCCGACGACTCATCCAAGCAGTTCATCATCAATGCCAACTTGGATCCAAAATAGGAAAGCGTGCTCATCGAGTTCATTCGTGAGAACCTGGACATCTTTGCATGGAAACCTTCTGACATGCCGGGTGTCCCGAGAGAACTCGCTGAACACACTCTCAATATTGATCCTAAGTTTAAGCCGGCCAGGCAGTTTCTCCGACGGTTCAACGAGGAAAGGCGCAAGGACATTGGAGAAGAGGTGGCCCGACTCTTAGCAGCCGAGTTCATTGTGGAAGTTTTTCACCCAGAGTGGTTGGCCAACCCGGTGCTTGTACTCAAGAAGAAGGGCACCTGGCGTATGTGTTTGGATTACACCGATTTAAACAAAGCTTGTCCGGCTGACCCTTTTGCTCTCGCCTATATTGATCAGATCAATGATGCTACGGCGGGTTGCGCGCGTTTGAGTTTTCTGGATGCTTATTTAGGTTATCATCAGATCAAGATGGCAGTCAAGGACCAAGAGAAAACAACTTTTATCACTCCGTTTGGAGCCTTCTGCTATGTGTCTATGCCTTTTGGCTCAAGAGCACCCAGGCAACTTATCAACGGTGTATGCAAAATTGCCTTCACAATCAGATTGGGCGTAATGTTCATGCTTATGTGGATGATATAGTGGTGAAGTCCAGGAAAGAGGAAACCTTGGTAACAGATCTGAAGGAGACCTTTGATAACCTCCGGGTCTACAAAATGATGCTTAACCCGACCAAGTGTGTTTTTGGAGTCCCAGCTGGCAAGCTCTTGGGTTTTTTGGTATCCAACCGAGGTATTGAAGCTAACCCGGAGAAAATTAAGGCAATCACATCGCTGGCCAAACCAACATGCATCAATGACGTTCAACGGCTGGCGGGTCATGTTGCTGCTTTGAGCCGGTTCATAAGCCGGTTAGGGGAGAAGGCGATGCCTTTGTATCAGATGATGAAAAAACGGATGATTTTGTTTGGAGTGATGCTGCAAACTCTGCTTTTGAGGATATGAAGAAACAGCTTGCTGAGCCGCCGGTTCTTGCTGCTCCAGTTGAGAAAGAGCCACTATTGTTATATGTAGCTGCTAACTCACGAGCTGTTAGTGTAACAATTGTGGTGGAACGCAAGGAGACTGGCAAGGAACATCCGGTTCAACGACCTGTTTACTACGTCAGTGAGGTGCTGATTGAATCTAAACAAAGATATCCACATTGGCAGAAGCTTGTGTACGGGGTGTTCATGGCAAGCCGGAAGCTCAAACATTACTTTCAGGGTCACCCAGTCACTGTGGTTAGCTCTGCTCCTTTGGGAGACACCATCCAAAATAGAGAAGCTACTGGACGAGTCGCCAAACGGGCCATTGAACTTGGGTCTCATGGGTTGAAGTATGTGCCACGTACTGCGATCAAATCTCAAGCGCTGGTTGACTTTATTAATGACTGGACCGAGATGCAGATGCCAGAAGAGAAACCAGACAACACGTATTGGACGATTCACTTTGATGGGTCCAAACAATTGGAAGGCTCGGGGGCTGGAGTTGTTTTAACCTCCCCTCGAGGTGACAAGTTTTGTTATGTGTTGCGCTTGATGTTTCCTTGTACTAACAACGCAGCAGAATATGAAGCCTTGCTCCATGGTCCCCGAATGGCGAAAGAAATGAGTCTAAGCTGGGTCCGGTGCCTTGGCGACTCAGATTTGGTGGCTCAGCAGGTGTCAGGCAAGTGGGATTCCAAGGACCCTCTCATGGCGACTTATCGCTGTGAAGTGGATGCTGTTGCTGGACATTTTAAAGGTTATCAGGTGGAACACATTGACTGTAGGAAGAGCGAAGCGGCTAATGCTTTAAGCCGGTTGGGATCTCAGCGTAAGCCGTTGCCACCGAACACCTTTTTGGATGTTTTGCATAATCCATCGGTTAAGTTACCTACAGACGAAGATTTAGCCGTTCCTGACCCGGAGGCACAGTTGGTGGTGGCTCTCCACGTCATTCCAGATTGGACAGTACTATTCTTGGCTTACATGACCCGGGGCGAGTTGCCAGAGGATGAGACCCTGGCCCGACAGATAACCCGGCGGTCCAAATCAATGACGATTTCTGACGGAGAGTTATACCATCGCAACGTCTCTGGAGCATTTCAGCGGTGTGTTTCCCCCGAAGAAGTCCAAGAAATACTTCGTGAGATCCATTAAGGGGATTGTGGTCATCACGCCGGGTCAAAGTCTCTTGTGGCCAAAGCTTTTCGTCATGGATTTTACTGGTTGACGGCTCATGCTGATGCAGAAGATCTGGTCAGTAGGTGTGATGGATGTCAAAAATTTGCACGGCGAGCACATGTGCCGGCTCAAGAGTTGCTGATGATTCCAATCACCTGGACGTTTGCGGTCTGGGGGCTTGACATGGTTGGACCTTTCAAAAGGTCTAAGGATAAAAAGACACATCTTTTAGTAGCAGTTGACAAATTCACAAAGTGGGTTGAGGCAGAGCCAGTGAGTAAGTGTGATGCAGCCACAACGGTTCAGTTCATGAAAAAGGTGATCTTTCGTTTTGGTTTTCCACACAGCATTATCACTGACAATGGCACTAATTTATCCCAAGGGGCTATGGAGGAGTTTTGTCAACGTGAGCATATCCGGCTTGATGTTTCTTCTGTAGCTCACCCTCAATCTAATGGGCAGGTTGAGAGAGCAAATCAGAAAATCTTAAAAGGTCTCAAGCCCCGGCTCATGGTTCCCCTACAACGGACGCCGGGTTGCTGGGTAGAGGAGTTACCCTCGGTATTGTGGAGTATTAGCACCACCCCTAATAGATCTACGGGTTATACACCCTTCTTCATGGTTTATGGAGCGGAAGCAGTGCTGCCTAGTGACATCTGTCATGACTCGCCTCGCGTGGCGGCTTATGTTGAAGCTAATAACGAACAAGCCAGACAGGATGCGCTTGACTTGTTAGATGAGGAAAGAGACTTAGCAGCGGCTCGATCAGCAATTTATCAACAGGACTTGCACCGCTATCACAGCCGCGGGTTAAGTCCGGGACTTTTCAAGAAGGTGACCTGGTGCTCCGGCTCATCCAGGATCTATCAGATGCACACAAGCTATCCCCTCCTTGGGAAGAACCCTTTGTGGTCAGCAAGAACTTAAACAACAGGTCAAATTACCTCATTGACGTTCGAGAGCACAAAGACTCACGTAAGTCGGAGGAGGAGACCCGTCGACCATGGAATATTGCTCAACTTCGGCCATACTACACCTGAGCCACCGGCTCTCATCATGTACATACTTTGCCATTGTATATACTATGATAAGTAATAAAGCAGGACCTTTGTCCTTTTCCTTTTCAAAGATTACATATATTTACTCTTTTTCACTATTTAAAATGACTATTAAGGAGTTGATCATATCTGAATCAAGTCTAACCTTTTCTGGTCTGGCTTATGATCATATTTGAATCTAGCTGTAAACCTCATGGTCACTTGGGGGCTTCCTGTTCAAACATAGGTCGTATTCGAACCAAAGAGAACACAACTGTCGTAACCCTCTTGATCGGCTCAAAGCCAAACTCACCAAGGGGCTTCTTGATCGTATCTGAATCATAGCTTAACCCCTTTTGGGTCCGACTTGGATCGTATTCGAATCAGGGTCGTTAAAAACCTCTCAAGATCATTTGGGGTCTTCCTGTTCAAAAATAGGTCGTATTCGAACCAAAGAGAACATAGCTATCGGTACCCTCTTGATCGGCGCAATGCCAAAGCCACTGGGGGCTATATGATCATATTCGAATCTTAGCTTAACCCCTTTGGTCCAGTTTACTGATCGTATTCGAATCAGAAACCCCCAACCTTTAGTTACAAGGATATTTATATTGTTTGCCACCTGTTATTTGTTTTATTGGTCTTTTAAAGTTTAACAATCAGCATGGTCTTTTCACCGGCTTGACTATTTGACAATAAGCCGCCACGGCATGATAATCATCAGGCATTCAGAAGCATTTGACTTCTCAAAAAGGACTGGATCGTCAACCTCATCACCCGAGTCATACAAACCGGCGGTCTGGAGTTTTTTCTTTTTCTATAGGAACAAAGCTGAAATATTACAGAAATAACCATAAATATGATGCATATATTGACATCAAGAAGCAAAGAGTCACACACGACATCTTATGCACAATGGCATAGGCAAAGTATGCGGTTGTTTTAAACTATATCTATTACAAGGCTCTAAAGAGCCCATGAAGATGATCCTCACTCTTCCCTCGCCGGTTCACCTCTTTCTGCTGATTGGAAGCTGGGTTTTGACCAGTCAAAACCGTTCACGACAATAAATTCTGCTTGTTCATCAATCAGGCCAGCCGGATCAACTTCCGTAGCAAATGTATGTTCACGAACTGGCGGGATTAAATCTGTCACCTTGAACGAGGGAGTTGCCATCTTCTTATTTTCCAAATCAAAACCCGGCTGATATTTGTCAATACTGGTTTCATCTCCAAGAATCGTAGGCTGAGGTCGAACTCCTCTCACACAAGCAATGAAATCATCCTACTCAAATGGAGACCCGTCTTCCTTCACTGTCAGGTACCCCCTGGCTACATCCGTCGGGTCTAGATCTGGCACCCACGCTTTGGAGCGGCTCAGGGCAGTGAAAGCTCCGACTCTGGCACAGGATCGTTTGACTTCTTGGAACCTGGCGGGTAAGATTGACATCTTTTTCAAGACATCACTGAGCCGGTTGGGTCCTTGATTGGCAGGAGAGATAGCGGCAAGTGCCCATTGGGCGCCAATGTACAACTGATCCACTAAGGTATAGACCGCCTTCAGTTTAGTCACGTTGTTTTGGCTCAGATTCTTGCTTTGTGGGCCTGCACATATTTTGTAAACAAAGGGTCAGCTAGCGTCTTGTATTCTGGGTCAAAAGAAGGTACAAAAGATCAGTACAGATGGCGTACCAAAGATGGCGAAAACCATTTGAGACACCGGTTCTTTAAGCCGGTCAGCTCCGTAGTAACCTCCTCAAGAGCTGCTTCATCTTTTTCGGCGTGTTGTGTCAGCAACATCTTCTCTTTGGCCCAGGTTCTCTTCTCGGCAGTCAAGCTGGTTCTCAATTTTTCCGTCTCAGACAGACTTAATTGAAGTTTAGAATCAGCAGACTTGATTTTTGCCTCCTGATCTGCCAGCCGGGTCTTGGCGTTAGTTAATTGTGAACCCAATTCAGATATGGCATTGTACAAAACAGGCACAGGGGTGTTAAGGTTTAAATTAAAATTCAAGAGTCAAGATTCAAGTCTCAAGTACTTTGCACTGCAAAACCACTTGACACTTGGGGGCTAATGTATGCCAAAACAATTTCTTATGACTCTAATATATTTCAAGTCCCAAGTACCTTATAAAATAACAGCACTTGGCACTTGGGGGCTAATGCATGATATGCAGAAAGTCTCTCAAGATTAAGCCGGATTACATTATTCGTTGGGTTCGGTACCAGACAATTATGAAATTAAAAGTACCGGCTCATTTATGATCAAGTGAACCGGTCCTTGGGAACTACAGGTGAAGTTTATTCTACTTTATTGGACTTCAGAAATATCTAAAGGTAAAGCTTTAGCCTATATCATAAGTCTGCAGATCATTCAGATTTTATCATAATCTATAGACTTGGGGCCTGGCAGAATATAAGTAAGCCGGAAGAACATACCTCGTACTTCAGCTGCAACTGCTTGACCATTTCAATTTCCGAGTCACGGCTGGAGTGCACATGGCTGTGATAGCCGGATAATATATCATTGGCGTTCAGATGGCTATAATGAGAAATATCAAATCACACTTTCTGTCTTTCCAGGGCCTCTTGTTTAGCGGTGTGCCAAGCCAACACGGTCGGATTCCCCGGCTCAACAAAACGGCTTCCAGTGATTAGAACGTCCTAGGCAGACGGTGATGGCGGGTTGGTCGAGATGGATGGTCTGGTAGCAGAAGGGTTAACGATGGTATCGTCAGCTGACGGCTTAGGAGGATCTACTTCAGCATTGGCAGCCGGGTCTTCTAGTGCTTCAGTTTGAGGAGGAGAAGGTGGCATGGCCGATTCAGGTGCAAGGATTGGCGGGTCTTCCGTCGGCCTAGTCACCTTGGCCTTCTTGGACTTGGCTTGGCCACTAAGAAAGATATTATGAAACAGTTTGTATAAAGAAGCAGTTTGAAAGACACAGAGGAAAGATGATTTCTTCCTTACCCAGGGGCAGTCTTAAAGGCCGGGAATTGAGTTTGAGATGAGTCGCCAGAAGAGCGAGACACCTCCTGCAAAGATAAAATAAAGTTAGTAATGCAAGGGAGAAGATCCATTAATGGAAAGTAAAAGGCGAAGAAATAAACCTGATTCTGGCGTTTTTGAGGAGTTTGTTGAAGAACAGCAGGTGGTTCATCGTCGTTCCGGGCCCAACGGCGGCTCTCATGTTGCTGCTTTTTCAAAAGAAGATGAGGGTCTAGATAAGCCAAAGGGTGTGAAAACCTTACTTTCCGGGTTACGACTCGAAGTTTCTGTCTTAGCAAATGGGTCGAGTCGGAGGAAATAGTTACCTCTTCTTCCACGGCCTGACTGGCCCCTGTGTCGTCCTGGCAATGATCAGTGTTAATAAGATTATTAAAAAGCTGGCCAAGGGAGTCAAGGGCTACCTCCGACTCAGAAGTATCATCGTCAAGCTTCATCAGGTCTTTAGCGGTGCCCTTCTTTTTCTTCTTAGATCTCCGGGTCGTCTTCTTGGCAGTTATGGCGGCGCTAGCTTTCTTGGCGGCTTCGTGGTCATATTTGGCTTTCCAGAAATAAGATTTGGCCTATAAACAAATAAACAAGATGAAAGGTCATGCACGTATTTAAAACGGTTAAGAAAAATACAAAAGAGAAAGAGATCAGAGGTTCTTTACCTCTGGCGCCAGGCTAAGTTTGCAGAAGGGGTTTAACCTGACTTTACTGCAGTCTTCATATTTGCCGTTTACCAGAAGGGTTGACATTGAAACAATATCTTCTTCAGGTAATTGAACGGAGCTGTGACGAAGAGAGTCGTCTGGGCCTCCACCATATTCATACATCAATTTTGAGCGACGACTTAGAGGGATGACCCGCTACGCAACCCAGCAACGGGTCAAGTCAACTCCGGTTAAGCCATTCCCCAATAAAGCGTTAATTTTTTTAATGGATGGAATCGGTTTCTTGTGTTCGGTGGCTGTGAGTTTGTCAGGGAGTGCAAACAGATGCTCTGCACGATAACCCGGCAGGGGCTTCTCATTTGCTGCTGAAGTGTCTTGATAATAGAACCAAGTCTGATTCCAGTCCTTGGGATGACTTGGCAAGACTATTAGGGGGAAGATGGCGCCCTGTCGACGCTGAATTGAGATGCCTCCAAGTTCCAAGCTAGGGCCATTGGTGCACTCGTTCTGTCGGTTCAAATAAAAATACTCTCTAAAGAGTTCCACAGTCGGTTCTTCTTGAAGGTACACCTCACAGAGCACTTGGAAGTTGCAGATATTGGATATGGAATAGGGCCCGATATCTTGAGGGTGGAGTTTGAAAAAATGGAGGACATCTCTGAAGAACTTTGAGCCGGGTGGGGAAAAACCACGGTTCATGTGGTTAGAAAAAACAATAACTTCACCATCTTTTGGATTGGGCCGTTCCTAGTCCGGGTCAGGTGCACGGTAAGACATAACATTCTTCCCTGGCAAAAAACCTATGTCAAAGAACTCCTTCAGATTGTCCTCAATTACTGTCAAAGGGACCCAAATGCAGACAATCGGTGCTTTGGACGGCATGATGTTCAAAAAACGAACTGAAAGGAAAGCAACATGCCGGTTCAATTCAATGATAATGGTGAAATTAAGTGATAATGGTATAGGGGAGTAATGGCGGCTTAAGTAAGGGCTAATGTCATATAAGGAAAAGTAAGCCGGCGCAATAAGCCGCCATGACTACAGATATTTGAGAAAGCAGATTCGGCTAAGTGTTGAGACAAACAAGTTTTCCTAATTGCTTGATATTATTCCAGATCAAATGGTTATTCAAAATGGAAAAAAATCTAGACGTAAAAGTTTAGCGCAGATGAGTTTGTGAGTCCTAATGAGGCCATTATACTAGGAAAAGAGATCTACTAGTGTCAAGAGTAGGCACCAAACAGCTACCGCACAAGCATATATCTCTTTTTGGATCAAGAAGAGGCAGCAGTGGAAGAACTACGAAGAAACTGCGATGAACTACGAAGAACATGCGGAAAACCTAGAAAGTCCTAATGTAGATCTGAGGAGCAAGAAGGGAAACGCTTACATCCACAGATCTTCCGCGGAAAGTCACCTCCGTTCTCTGGACTGATTCTGGTCGATGCAGCGGCCAAAGTCGACGGAGGTGAGGTGCTCTCTGACGGCGGCAGAGCTCGAGCAGCAGCAGGGGTTGCGAGAGGAAGAAGACGAAGAAGAGATAAGAATGAGAAAGACTGGGGCGTGCCTATTTATAAGGGGATAAGCGAACAGGTGGGCGCGAAAATCGAGGAAGACCCGAATAATGGTTATCCAACTAAACGGACGCCTCGATTCTCAGAAGGCATTAAAGATGAAGATCCGTTGAGAGATGACGTCATAAAAGTTTTTCGTGTTTTCAAGAGATGACGTCATGGCGGGTTACAAAAACTTCTGCGAGGATAGGAAGATGGATTTTTGATTAAGTGTTGAAGATTGACAAAGAACAAAGTTCAAAATCAACCTGGGGCCTAATGTTGGGGATATAGCTATCAGTTATGACCCGCCCAGGAGGGGCCCGGTCAACCCCAATGGCGGGTCACAAAGGAAGCCCAGTAAACATTCAAGGCAATAGTTTATTAAGGCTTATAGAAGGCCTAAGCCCAGAGGCGGCTTGAGGCCCAATATTGTAAACCGCCATATGTAAGGAAAGACTTGTAAGGAAAGGCATATAAAAGAAGTCACCGAGCCGGACACGCTTTATGAGCCGGCCGGGACTCTGTAGGCTGCCAGGCGTCAACCCGTGTATATAAGGGGATGACCCGGTGACGGTTTAGGGCAAGAAACAAGAGATCGATAACCAAGCCGACGAACTAGCCTCTTGGTGATTGAAACCCCAGCAATATCAACACAACTAGACGTAGGCTTTTACCTTCATCATAAGGGGCCGAACTAGTATAAAATCTATCGTGTCCTTTGTCCCGATTAACCCCTTTAAGCTTCCTAGTTGCGATGGCCCTACGACTAAGTCCTTTTGCTAGGACATCTGCCGTGACAATTCCATGAAACAAAGTCTAAACGACACCCTAAGGGTTGTATATATGGAGGAAGAGGGGGGAATTTCATGGCCCTTGGAGGAGGGGTCTGAAACCAACCCTAACTCTTGTTTCCCCACATATACGGACTCTAAAAACAGCCTATACTTAAGTATTTCGAAAATACATGGGCCTGGGCCAATAATAAGGTGACGCAGAACCTAGAATAGCCTCTGGATGAAATTTATGAAGTGGCATCTTGTATATTTCGTCCAAGGCTTCATGCACTCCTTATGGTGGCTTCAAAGTCCCGAAATCATCACTTGTAACTCTGTTCTTGTTCCCCTTGCGCATGACATCATCTCCATGCTTGGTCTTGCTCCAGTGTTCATCCCTCTTATCAATGCCAGGCCCTTCATTTGTAAGCAAAACAATGTATCCAATTTAGGCAGCATCATATTATCATGAACATTAGAATCCTTACCAAGAAACGAAAGTACCTGATAATTTAATTGGCGTGCGTGAGCTCTAGTAATTGGTCCAATATGTATAGCAGCAGGGGCTGTGGGTGTAACAATGGTATTGATGTCCTCGTCATCCTCCCCTTCTTGAAATGAAGTCATCCTCGACGGAAGCTCATCTTCCTCACCCAAATAAGGCTTGAAATCTACAATGTTAAAAGTGGGACTAACCCCAAAATCTGCAGGCAACTCAGGTTTATATGCATTATCATTTATTTTCTCTAACACCTTAAAAGGACCATCAGCATGTGGCATTATCTTTGATTTATGCAAATCAGGAAATCTATCATTACGCAAATGTAAGCAAACAAGATCTCCAGGTGCAAACACAACATGTTTTCTACCCTTATCTCCAGCAAGTTTATATTTAGCATTCATACTCTTAATGTTTTCCTTAGTTAACCCATGCATTTTTAAGATCAATTCAACATGTTGTTTAGCATCAAAATTAACCTTCTCCGAAGATGGAAGAGGCAACAAATCAATGGGAGCACGAGGTAGGAAACCATACACAATTTCAAAAGGGCACATCGTAGTAGTAGAATGCAACGAACGATTATAAGCATTCTTCCCGCATTTTCTTATTATTCTTCAAAATATCCCTAAGCATAGTAGACAATATTGTATTGACTACTTCAGTTTGACCATTAGTTTGGGGGTGACAAGTAGTACTAAAAAGCAGTTTAGTCCCCAACTCAGTCCATAAACATCTCCAAAAGTGGCTAAGGAATTTTGTATCACGATCCGAAACAATAGTATTTGGCACACCATGCAAACGAATAATTTCACGAAAGAACAAATCAACAACATTAACAACATCATCACTTTTATGACATGGTATAAAGTGTGCCATTTTCGAGAATCTATCCACGACAACAAATATGCTATCCCTCCCCTTCTTTGTTTGAGGTAAACCTAAAACAAAGTCCATAGATATATCCTCCCAAGGAACACTAGGTACAGGCAAAGGCATATATAAACCATGAGGATTGAGTCGTGACTTAGCTTTTTGACATGTAGTGCAACGAGCAACAAAACGCTCAACATCCTGTCTCATCTTTGGCCAAAAGAAATGTGTAGCAAGTACGTCCGCCGTCTTCTTCACGCCAAAGTGTCCCATTAATCCCCCTCCATGCGCCTCCTGCAACAACAAAAGACGAACGAAGCTAGCTGGAATGCATAGCTTGTTAGCATGGATCACAAATCCATCATTAACGATGAACTTGTTCCATGTTCCGCCTTCTTTACAATTCTGCATTACATCTTTAAAATCAGCATCATGCACATTTTTATCTTTGATGGTCTCCAAACTAAATATTTTGAAGTCAAGTTGTGAAAGCATAGTATAGCGACGAGACAAAGCATCAGCAATACCATTTTCTTTACCCTTCTTGTGTTTAATGACATAAGGGAAAGTCTCAATGAATTCAACCCATTTAGCATGTCTATGATTCAGTTTAGCTTGACTTTTAATATGTTTCAAGGATTCATGATCGAAATGTATAACAAATTCTTTGGGCAATAAATAATGTTGCCATGTCTCTAAAGTCCGAACAAGACCATATAATTCTTTATCATAAGTAGAATAATTCGGACTAGGCCCACTCAATTTTTCAGAAAAATATGCAACAGGTTTGCCATCTTGTAATAACAACCTCCTAATCCAATTCCACTAGCATCGCATTCAAGCACAAAAGTCTTATTAAAATCAGGAAGTTGGAGTAAAGGAGCATGTGTCAACTTATCATTCAAAACCGTGAAGGCTTCTTCCTGTGCGGTACCCCAAACAAAAGGCACATCCTTCTTTGTAAGCTCATTGAGAGGTGCAGCAATGGTGCTGAAATCTCTCACAAAACGCCTATAGAAACCAGCGAGGCCAAGGAAACTCCTGACTTGTGTGACCGTTTTGGGCTGCGGCCAACTCTCAATAGCTTCAATCTTGGCTTTATCAACTTCAATTCCCTGTGGAGTAACAACATAGCCAAGAAAAGATACTCGGTCGGTGCAAAAGGTACACTTCCCAAGTTTACCAAACAAACGTGCATCACGTAAAGCAATAAAAACAACACGTAAATGTTCCAAATGACCCTCCAAAGATTTGCTATAAATCAGTATATCATCAAAATAGACTACCACAAATCATCCAATGAAAGCACGTAAAACTTCGTTCATTAATCTCATGAAAGTACTAGGTGCATTAGTTAACCCAAAAGGCATGACTAAACACTCATATAAACCAAACTTAGTTTTAAATGCCGTTTTCCACTCATCTCCCAATTTCATATGAATTTGATGGTATCGAGTACGCAAATCAACTTTGGAGAATATTGTAGAGCCACTCAATTCATCAAGCATATCATCTAGCCTAGGAATAGGATGACGATAACGAAATAGTAATATTATTAATGCCTCTACAATCAACGCACTTACGTGATGTACCATCTTTTTTCGGCACTAGACTAATAGGAACAGCACAAGGACTAAGGGATTCGCGTATACAACCTTTGTCGGGCAGCTCCTAGACTTGACGCATAATCTCCTTCGTCTCCTCTGGATTGGTACGCTATGGTGCACGGTTGGGTATCGAAGCACCGGGAATTAAGTCAATCTGATGCTCAATCCCTCGAATAGGTGGTAACCCCGGTGGCACATATTCTGGAAAGACGTCAGCGAACTCCCGCAAAATGTTAGTAACAGTAGGAGGCAAAGAGGAAGGCACGTCCTCGAAAGATAATAATGCCTCTTTGCACAGAAAAGCATAGCAAATAGATTTGCTGAAATCTAGATCATCAATATTAGATTTGGTGGCAAGTAAACATGCACTTTTCAATTTAATTTCAGAAGCAACACTAGATGGTTTATTATTAGGCTTCATTTGTTGCTCAAATTCTTTTGCCACAATCTGATTTTCACTCTTATTTTTATCCTATTTTTCTTTATTACCTCTGTGAATGCCATCTTTCAAAATGGAATCAGGAGACATAGGAAGCAAAGTAATATTTTTATCCTTATGAACAAGAGTATACTAATTGTTTCTACCATGGTGTACAGAATTTTTATCAAATTGCCATGGTCTACCAAGTAATAACGAACATGCTTGCAAGGGTACCACATCACAATCAACATAACCAGCATACATAGAGATACTAAAATGCGCACGAACAATATGTGTCACCTTAACATTGCCACTGTTGTTGAACCATTGGATATAGTAAGGATGTGGATGTGCTCTTGTGGTGAGAGATAGCTTCTCCACCATCTCCATGATAGCAAAGTTGTTGCAGCTCCCTGCATCTATGATGACGCGAACAGAATGTTCCTTCACAACTCCCTTTGTATGGAACAAATTATGCCTCTAATTTTGCACAGCTTGTGTGACCTCCACACTCAAAACACGTTGAGCAACTAACCATTCATACATGTCAGCATCGTTAGGAGCCATGTAGTGCGTCTCATGTTCAGAATCATCTCCACCGTGTTTGTAACACCCACGATGCGGCTATATCTCCCACGTGTTGGGGCACGACTTAGAGCCATAACCGCATGGTAGGCATGTTGCAAGAGGGGTAATCTTTACACATCCCATGTACTGAATAAGAAAGGGATAAAGAGTTGGCTTACAATCGCCACTTCACACAATACATAAATATATCATACATCATCCAGAATAGAATCAAGGTCCGACTACGGTACCAAAATAAAGAAAGACAACCCCAAATGCTAGATCCCCGATCGCCCCAACTGGGCTCCTCTACTGATCATCCGGAAAAGAAACATAGTAACGGCCCGAATCCTCGTCGAACTCCCACTTGAGTTCGGTAGCGTCCCCTGCACTGGCATCATCGGCACCTGCATCTGTTTGGAAGTATCTGTGAGTCACGAGGACTCAGCAATCTCATACCCTCGCGATCAAAACTATTTAAGCTTAAAGGTAGGAAAGGTAGTGAGGTGGAGCTGTAGCAAGCACTAGCATATATGGTGGCTAACTTACGCAAAAGAGAGCGAGAAGAGAACCAAAGTACGGTCGAGAAGCTAATAATGATCAAGAAGTGATCTTGATGCTACTTACGTTCAAGCATAACACGGGACCGTGTTCTCTTCCCGGACTCCGCCGAAAAGCGACCATCACGGCTACACACGCGGTTGATTCATTTTAATTAGATTAAGTGTCAAGTTCTCTACAACCGGACATTAACAAATTCCCATTTGCCCACAACCACGGGCACGACTTTTGAAACTTCAAAACCCTGTAGGGGTTTTGCAACTTAGCCCATCACAAGCTCTCACGGTCAACAAAGGACATTCCTTCTAGCGGGAAGACCCGATCAGTCTCGGAATCCCGGTTACAAGACATTTCGACAATGGTAAAACAAGACCAGCAATGTCGCTCGATGTGCCGACAAATCTCGATAGGAGTCGCACGTATCTCGTTCTCAGGGCACACTAGATAGGTTAAGCTACGAGTAAAACCAACCCTCAAGTTGCCCCGAGGTGTCCCCGCAGGTTGCCCGTTTCGGACCAACACTCAGAGGAGCACTGGCCTGAGGGGGGGGGGGTTAAAATAAAGATGACCCTTAAGTCCGCAGAACCGAAGGGAAAGGGTATATGGTGGTAGGTAGGTAAATGGTAAAACCAAGGTTGGGCCATGCTGGAGGAGTTTTATTCAAGGCGAACTGTCAAGGGGTTCCCATAACACCCAACCGCGTAAGGAACGCAAAATCAAAGAACATAACACCGGTATGACGGAAACTAGGGCGGCAAGAGTGGAACAAAACACCAGGCATAAGGCCGAGCCTTCCACCCTTTACCAAGTATATAGATGCATTAAAGTAAATAAGAGATAATAATGATATCCCAACAAAATCCATGTTCCAACATGGAAACAAACTTCATCTTTACCTGCAACTAGCAACGTTATAAGAGGGGCTGAGCAAAGCGGTAACATAGCCAAACAACGGTTTGCTAGGAAAGGTGGGTTAGAGGCTCGGCATGGAAATATGGGAGGCATGGTATAGCAAGTGGTAGGTATCGCAACATAGCAATAGAGCGAACAACTAGCAAGCAAAGATAGAAGTGATTTCAAGGGTATGTCATCTTGCCTGCAAAGTCCTCAGAGTTGACGAAAGCTTGATCCTCGTAAGCGTACTCAATGGGTTCCTCGATCACGTACTCGTCTCTCGGCTCTACCCAATGCAAGAACACCAGCAAAAGTACCAACAATCAATCACGGTGTAATGCACAATCAATATGATGCAACACATGGCATGATATGCGCGATGTGATATGCAATGCATATGCGTGCTCCGGAAGGAAAAGATTAATAAAGGCATCAACTTGGAAAACCAAGTGTACCTCTGGAAAGATGAGATCATTTCGGTCGAAATCGATATAAAGATCACCGGAATCGGATGCACGGTTTGCAAATGGCAAGCAAAACGAGAATGGCACAATTCTGCGATTAACAGCACGATGCCATCTAGAATGCAACAAGAATCTAAGCTACTGCACCCCAACATAGAAACAAAGCACATGGCAGTGATCTACTGAAGATGCTTGACAAAAATGAACACTGAGCTATGGCTAAATCACACAAGAGCAGGTTCAAACAAGCATGTCAAAAGTGCAAAAGATATCAGCTTGACAAACTTAGTGAAAATATCAACATGCCAGGAATTAACATCAGGAAGCAATGTTTAGAGCAAGCAAACAACATGCTATGGGAACATATCATAGAAAACAAAGGCATGGCATGAATCTACTCAAATCATAGAACATAAGTCCCTTACTGATCAAGAGCCAAAAAGGCACAGAAGATATTATGGCACCCATGTAAACATAGCAAGTTTCGTTAACAGATTCAGACTTAGCAGAAAAACTGAGCATGGCATAAACAGAATTATGAAGGCATCTTTGCGAGATCAATTCAATCAACACAAGGCATTGCATGACAAGATAAGCATAGCATCAGCAAGATGGCATGTTCAATAAGCTAACCATGGCAAGAACAAGTTTATAACATTCTTGGATCAACTACAACAACCATGGCAAAATTGATTAACATGTAAACAATCTGCCAGGAACATTTTATAGCAAAAGTAGAGCAAGATTAAGTCATGCTAGGGCACTCCATAAATGCAAACAGGGGCTTGGATGGATAGAGCATAACCATATGTCAAAATCATCCTCACTGAAGCAACTCAAAACAAGCATGGATCTCACTGTAGCATCATGGATACATGTCATAAAAATAACAGCAGAGCAAGGACTTGGCAAAATCCTAAGTCCCTGAAATCAACAATATCACGAAGGCTACTTTGCATGCTTGTGCTAGTCACCACAAAGATCACAAAAATACATGGCATACACCCCTGTAAATATGGCATGGCATAGACCAAAACACATGTAGAGCTCATGTTCATATGCAGCACACAACAAATGTGACAAATGACAAAAGCTCATAATCTGCTAAGTAACAGGAGCTAACATTTTATAGCACTCTTGCATCAGTGATTTGGGCATCAAGATGGACTCAGACAAGCATGTCCCAATGGAACAAAATGGAGAGCACATCATGATGAATATTTTGATATATTGCACGCACAAAATGGAGCTACATGCAAGAAGTTATGGCATGATGAAAAGGGGCTAAAATTATAGCAGAAAAGGACTTAGATATGAAAACGAGGTCAACCTCAGATCTAGGGTTCGTCGGCTCGCGAACCAAGGTGGCGGCGCACGCAACTCCGACGAGTAGTGGTGGTCAGGGCTGGCGAGGGGACGGCTGATCCGGGCGGCTCCTGTCCGGATCTGGCCGGAGGAGGCACCGGCGACGGCGGCGAGGGACGCAGGCGGGCGGCGGCCGGAGCGCGATGTGGCGGCGGGTGGCGGCCGGAGCGCGAGGTGGCGGCGGCGCGGGCGCGAGGGCGCGCGGGGAAGCAGGAGGCGGCGAATGGGCCGGGCGGGCCCGCTGGGCCAGTGGCGGAGGCGGTTGGAGGCGGACACGTGGCGCGCTGGGATTGGCTAGGCGACGGCAAGTGGACGCGTCCGGCGGACGCAGACATGTCAGGCGGCGCGGGAGGAGGGGGGCTAGGGTTTGGACCCAGATTTTTGGACGGGGAGGACATATTTATAGGTAGGAGGAGTTTGGAGTGTCCAAATGACGTGTAGTTTTCTACCACGCGATCATGATCCGACGACGGAGGACATGGGATTGTTTTGGATGGGTTATTGGGCCGTTTTGGAGGGGTGTTGGGCTGCAACACACACGAGGCCTTTACGGTTCCCCCGTTAACCGTTGGAGTATGAAACGAACTCCAAATGGCATGCAACTTGACAGGCGGTCTACCGGTGGTGTACCAAGGCCGCTTGGAAAATCTCGGTCCATTCCGAGAATGTTTAACACCCGCACACGAGAAGAGACAAAAGGGGGCGTCGGAGGATGTAGGAGTGTCAGAATGCAAAACGGACAACGGGGAAAATGCTCGAATGCATGAGACGAACACGTATGCAAATGCGATGCACATGATGACATGATATGAAATGCATGACATGAAAAAAATTCAAAACAAATACAAAATCCAACCACAAAGGAATCTCGTAACTTAAGACGAAAAGGAAAGAGTTGGAGTACAAATATGGCAAGTTACATCAGGGGTGTTATAGTGTTCTTCACGTGTAATAAGAGCAAAGTCTCCTCATCATAGTCACTAGCGGACTCATACCCACCATCCTTAGTAGCAATCATCACACGCTCAGATTTGCATTCTCTTGTATAATGACCTCTTCCCTTAAAAGGACGACAAATAATATCACTTGTGTGCCATGTTGATGCCATGGAAGAAGAGGAGCTTTGTGCAGGCCCGACAGGTGTGCTCTTGGCAGATAGTGGTGGTTGTGCCTGCTTTCTTGTATCACGGCTGGAGGTGGCACCTAATGGAGGTGCTGGTGTAGTGGAAATAGAATATGCACGTGGTGTCCATGATGAAGGTCGACTTGCAGAAAAGTTTGTTCGCGCCAATGCCTGTCGATCCTGCACTTCACGTTCAACTTTACAAGCAAGATGGAATAAATGAGTGATATTATTATACTCCTTATACTCTAGAATGGTCTGAATATCTCTATTTAATCCACCCATAAAACGGGCAAGCATAGCTTCATTCTCGTCAATAATACCACATCTAGTCATGCCAGTTTGTAATTCCTGATAATATTCTTCTATAGAATTTTTTCCTTGTCTTAGGCGCTACAATTTTTGAAGTAATTCACGTTGATAGTATGGTGGAACCCAACGACTACGCATAGCAGTTTTCAAAGCAGCCCAAGTAGCTGGAATAGGATATAATATACAATGTTAAGACCACTATACACATGCAAAACTAGTGAAAGCACAAACAGCAGCAGCAACACGTCTCTCCTCTCGATATTGTAAACATGTAAAATGTTGTTCAGTTTCTAACTCCCAAGTAAGATATATATCAGGAACATACCTAGCCTCAAATGGTGGAATATTCATTTTCAGTTTAGGAAGATGGTCATGATCTCGTACCTGAGCTGGTAATGCAGCCCTACCATTGCGATTATTTGCATGTGGACGGCCTGGTGCTGGTGATTGCACGTAGTTCTGATTTTGATCAACCTCATCATCGTAATCGCCTGCATAATCGTCCTCCTCTGCGACAACAGCAGGAGCCACAGAAGCATCAACAGTAGGTGCAACGGCACTAGAAGTTTGACCAGGTTCAAGGGGAACGCGCAGTGCTTGTCCACTTTATTTGGAAGGCGTTGTTGTTGTAGAGATGTGATAGGTGCAGCCGACGGTGATGGTGGAAGACGCACTAGCAATTCATTAAACTTGTTATTTACCTTTGTCTGGAACGTCTTCTCAATGCCATTTATCTTCTCCATGGCCTCTTCAAATCTGTTTAGCACATCTTGCACCTGTCCACTCATCATTTGCTGAAATTTATCATGTAGCTATTTGTTCGTCATGTTCTCCCAATCAGTCTCATCCACTTGTGATCCTACCATGGTTAGCAGCAATACAAACACACAAGAATATGATCCTACAGACTACTAGAAAGTGGTGGTGGTGGTGGTGTGTCACAAATCCGTCAGGCAAATCTTAAATTCCTACCAGTTCTTACCTAGAAGCAGGTGGTGATCAGCAACCGTTGTAGTCAAAACTCTCAAAACTTGGATAGAGCGATAACCAGGGAGAGTCAAATGCACGACGTAGACATATGTGGAGCTAGGAAGGCTTATAATATGGTAGCAAAAAGGGTCGGCAATAATCAATTCAGATATGCAAAGTTGAATAAACGCTCAACGACGGTACTGTGCTGGTCCTAGGCTAGACCGTACTAGAGACGCGAGCCTAGAACACGAACAAAATCACGGTGCAACACGTAAACATCGGAGGAGCACTCTCTGAATTTTTTTAATTTTTTTCACTTTGTTTTGCACTTTTTCCTCTTTTTTTTGCTCCGCGACAATTTTTTTCAAAAAATTCTACAAATGGTCTAAAAACTGCCTAGCCAGAATTTTCCAGACTTAGTTTTTTTAAGTGGAACTATTTTTCTACTGAGGCTAACACAGAAGTTCGGAAATCCTTCTCTGTCACGATTCGGAGTATGGCGTGATCTAGAAATCGAAAACAAAACAACAAATACTAGACTCATACTAGGACTGGTGGCGGAGATGAATCTGGTAGAACTCGGACTGGTGGTTGTATATGGCGATGGTATATCTCGACTCGGATTGGTGGTGATATATGGCGATGGTATATGTGGACTCGGATTGGTGGTTGTATGTGGCGATGGTATATGTGGACTCAGATTGATGGTTGTATATGGCATCGGCGATGTATATGGTGGGGTGGTGGTATATGGCAATGATGATGATGATGGTGCGGCAGCGGCGTGACAACCTGTGAACAGAACTCGAAACTCTAAGGGACTAGACTCTAAGACCAGCAACTCGACACCACGATGCAACCGCAAATTCAACAAAGCAAAACTCTAAAAATACTATGCAAAGGCTCAGATTGGTGCGGATATGATGAACTAACCCTAATTTTTTTTTTGCTTATTCATGGACTATAGGTATGAAGAACATACTCGACCTAAACTAGGAAAACTGTAAAATACCACCGAGCAACCTGGAAATCTGATACCACTTGATAGAGGCAAATGTGACCCGTCTTTCGATGAGATGGTGATTATTGTTTTGGAGGAGTAGACTTTGACGATCCGACTACGAACGTGCAAAGACATCGCGCCTTAGCAATCGCTAAACCAACTCCAAGAGGTTATTGACCACGCTAGAGCATGATCAACCTGACTACCAAGGTCTATTTCCTGCAAGCAAACGAAGAACAGTCAAGAAACTAAGATTGCAATCTGGATATTACGAATATAAGATGAAAGCTTTATTGATGAAGGTGGGGTTCTGTGACGTCTTTGTCTGGTCGTTGAACACAAACGAAATATGCGAAGTTGCAGCTATGGTGAACTTTTAATCTAAACAAAACCCAAAGTCTAAACGATGCCCTAAGGGATGTATATATATGGAGGAAGAGGGGGAATTTTGTGGCCCTTGGGGGAGGGGACTGAAACCAACCCTAACTCTTGTTTCCCCACACATACGGACTCTAAAAATAGCCTATACTTTAGTATTTCAAAAATACATGGGCCTGGCCCAATAATAAGGTTACGCGGCACCTAGAACAGCCTATGGATGAAATTTATGAAGTGGCATCTTGTATATTTCGTCCAAGGCTTCATGCACTCCTTATGGTGGCTTCAAAGTCCTGAAATTATCACTTGTAACTCTGTTCTTGTTCCCCTTACGCATGCCATCATCTCCATGCTTGGTCTTGGTCCAGTGTTCATCCCTCTTATCCATGCCAGGCCCTTCATTTGTAAGCAAAACAAATGTATCCAATTTAGGCGGCATCAAATTCTCATGAACATTAGAATCATTACCAAGAAACGAAAGTACCTGATAATTTAATTTGCGTGCGCTCTAGTAATTGGTCCAGTATGTATAGAAACAAGGGTTGTGGTTGTAACAATGGTATTGATGTCCTCATCACATATGATGTAACTCTTTTTGTGGTGTGTTTGTTGGCATCCAATGAACTTTAAGTTTATGATCAGATCTATCTTTATATCCATGAAAGTTATTTGAGTCTTCTTTGATCTCTTATATGCATGATTGCTTATAGCCTCCTATTTCTTCTCCGATATTTGGGTTTTGTTTGGCCAACTTGATCTATTTATCTTGCAATGGGAAGAGGTGCTTTGTGATGGGTTTGATCTTACGGTGCTTGACCCCAGTGACAGAAAGGGAACCGACACGTATGTATCATTGCTATTAAGGATAACAAGATTGGGTCAATTCCTACATAAATAGATCTTGTCTACATCATGTCATCGTTCTTATTGCATTACTCCATCTTTCCATGAACTTAATACACTAGATGCATGCTGGATATTGGTCGATGTGTGGAGTAATAGTAGTAGATGCAGGCAGGAGTCGGTGTACTAATCTTGGACGTGATGCCTATATAATGATCACTTCCTGGATATCGTCATGCTTTTCGAAGTTCTATCAATTGCCCAATAGTAATTCGTTTACCCACCATTTTCTATTTTTCTCGAGAGAAGCCACTAGTGAAACCTACGGCCGCAGGGTCTCTTTTTTAATATATGTGCTTTTGCGATCTATTTTCCTTCGCTTTTATTTTTAGATCTATGAAACCAAAAATACCTTGCTGCACTTTATTTGGCGTTCGGTTTATCAATATTTACAACTCTCTCACGCCCGTTTGCCTATCTCTGGCGCATTTGCCCGAAATGGATTGACAACCCCTTTAACACGTCGGGTTGCGAGTATTTGTTTTTTTTGCAGTTGTTGTCTATGTAGTGTTGCTTGGTTCTCCTACTGGTTCGATAACCTTGGTCGCATCACTGAGGGAAATACCTACCGTCGTTGTGCTGCATCATCCCTTCCTCTTTGGGGAAATACCAATGTAGTTCTAGCAGACATCATTATGTTACCACTGAAAAAGAATTTTTAGACGTTGTGTTTGCTTGTGATAAATTCAGATATTACATTGTTGATTCCAAAGTAATTATTCACACTGATCATGCTACTATCAAGTACCATATGGAAAAGAAAGATGCTAAACCTAGACTTAGGTGGGTTCTCTTGCTGCAAGAATTCGATTTGCATATTATTGATAGAAAGGGAGCTGAGAACCCCATAGCAGACAACTTGTCTAGGTTAGAAAATATTCTTGATGACCCACTACCTATTGATAATGGATTTCCTAATGAAGAACTAGCTATCATAAATGCTTCTCATAGTACTGCATGGTATGCCGACTATGCTAATTATATTGTTGCTAAATTTATACCACCTAGTTTCACATACCAGCAAAAGAAAAAGGTTTTCTATGATTTAAGACATTACTTTTGGGATGACCCACAACTTTATAAAGGAGTAGATGGTGTTATTAGATGTTGTGTACCTGAGCATGAACAGGAAAAATCTTACACAAGTGTCACTCCGAGGCTTATGGGGGACACCATGCTGGAGATAGAACTGCACACAAGGTATTACAATCTAGTTTTTATTGGCCTACTCTTTTCAAAGATGCTTGTAACTTTGTATTGTCTTCTAATGAATGTCAAAGAATTGGTAATATTAGTAGACATCAAGAAATGCCTATGAATTATTCACTTTTTATTGAAGCATTTGATGTTTGGGGATTTGATTATATGGGACCTTTTCCTTCCTCTAATGGGTATACACATATTTTGGTCACTGTTGGTTATGTTACTAAGTGGGTAGAAGCTATTCCAACTAGTAGTGTTGATCACAACACTTCCTTTAAAATGCTGAAAGAAGTTATTTTCCCGAGGTTTGGAGTCCCTAGATATTTAATGACTGATGGTAGTTCACACTTTATTCATGGTTCTTTCTGTAAATTGCTTGCTAAGTATGATGTTAATCATAGAATTGCATCTCCTTATCATCCTCAGTCTAGTGTTCAAGTCGAATTAAGTAATAGGGATATAAAATTGATCTTGCAAAAGACTGTTAATAGATCTAGGAAGAATTGGTCTAAGAAACTTGATGATGCATTATGTGCTTATAATAATCCTATGGGTATGTATCCCTATAAAATGGTTTATGGAAAAGCATGTTACTTACCTCTTGAATTAGAACACAAAGCTTATTGTGCAATTAAAGAGCTCAACTATGATTTCAAACTTGCTGGTGAAAAGAGGTTATTTGACATTAGATCACTTGATGAATGGACAACCCAGGCCTATGAAATGCTAAAATGTTTGAAGAAAAGGTTAAAATATGGCATGACGAAAGAATACAGTAGCGGAAATTTAATGTAGGTGACCATGTCTTGCTATACAACTCTCCTTTAAGATTTTTTGCAGGAAAACTTCTCTCCAAATGGGAAGGCCCTTACATTATCAAAGATGTTTATCATTCCGGTGCCATCAAGATCAACAATGCCGAGGCCAATAACCCAAAGGTGGTTAATGGCCAAAGAATCAAACATTATATATCAGGCACGCCCATAAATGTTGAAACTAATATTATTCATACATTAACACCAGAGGAGTACATAAATGAAACCTTCCAGCACGCTCCAGAACCCTGAAAAGCAATAGGTATGTGATATAGTAAGTAAACCAACTCCAAAAGTTTTCCAAAAGCAATTTTACTCCGTTTTGGAATATTTTAAAAAGCGCACGAGCAGGCGACAAGCCTGGGGGGCGCCCTACCCCCCTAGGAGCGCCTCCCAAGCTTGTGCCCACCTCGTGTGCCCTCCGGACTCCATTTTCTCCCAGAATACTTGTTTTGCACAGTAAAAATTCATTATATAATCTCCCGAAGGTTTTGACCACCGTATTACGACAATATCGTATGTTTTCGTTTCGAGCTACTTCTGCAGCTGATTTATAGCAAGATGTATTTGCAAGAGTCAGTCTGGGAGAGTCGGGTCTCCCACCCAACACCGGATCCAAGAGCATACAATGATGCTAATCCCTTTGGGTGGTCGACAGAGGAAGAGATGGAAGACGACCTGAAAAGAGTGGATACCATGGAAGAGGTCCATGAAGTCACTTGTCTCTCTCAACCTGGAGCCATGCATGTTGAACTCAATGCCTCAATCATCCCGAATTCGGTCAAACCTCCCGGTGCTAAATTTATATCTTACAATAACTTGAAAAAGAGTGTTGCTTCTTCCTCTGTAGCAAGGATGCATCTATGGGTGGACGGTGCCTTAACTGTCACCGGAAAGCTATGTAAGGAAATTATGGATCTCAAACAGCAAGTCAACAAGATCGAGGAGCAAAATCGCATCCTGAAGGGCATCATTGCCAAGAATATTACACCACTGATACGTCTCCAACGTATCAATAATTTTTTATTGCTCCATGCTATTATATTATCTATTTTGGATGTTAATGGGCTTTATTTTACACTTCTATATCATTTTTGGGACTAACCTATTAACCGGAGGCCCAACCCAAATTGTTTTTTTTGCCTATTTTAGGGTTTCGAAGAAAAGGATATCAAACGTAGTCCAAACAGAATGAAATCTTCGGGAACGTGATTTTCTCAACAAACGTGATCCAGGAGACTTGGAGTGGCCGTCAAGAAACAAGGGAGGAAGGCACGAGGCAGGGGGCGCCTACCCCCCTGGGCGCGCCCTCCACCCTCGTGGGCCCTCCGTTGCTCCACCAATGTACTTCTTCCTCCTATATATATCCACGTACCCCCAAACATCCAGGAGCACCACGAAAACCTAATTCCACCACCGCAACCTTCTGTACTGGAGAGATCCCATCTCGGGGCCTTTTTTGGAGCTCTGCCGGAGGGGACATTGGTCACGGAGGGCCTCTACATCAACTCCATGCCCTCTCCGGTGATGTGTGAGTAGTTTACTTCAGACCTACGGGTCCATAGTTATTAGCTAGATGGCTTCTTCTCTCTCTTTGGATCTCAATACAAAGTTCTCCTCGATCTTCTTGGAGATCTATTCGATGTAATCTTCTTTTGCGGTGTGTTTGTCGAGATCCGATGAATTGTGGGTTTATGATCCAGATTATCTATGAAAAATATTTGATTTTCCTATGAATTCTTTTATGTATGATGGTTTATCTTCGCAAGTCTCTCCGAATTATTGGTTTGGTTTGGCCTACTAGATTGATCTTTCTTGCAATGGGAGAAGTGCTTAGCTTTGGGTTCAATCTTGCGGTGTTCGATCCCAGTGACAGAAAGGGAACCGACACGTATTGTATTGTTGCCATCGAGGATAAAAAGATGGGGTTTATATCATATTGCATGAGTTTATCCCTCTATGTCTTGTCATCTTCCTTAAAGCATTACTCTGTTCTTATGAACTTAATACTCTAGGTGCATGCTAGATAGCAGTCGGTGTGTGGAGTAATAGTAGTAGATGCAGAATCGTTTCGGTCTACTTGTCTCAAACGTGATGCCTATATACATGATCATACCTAGATATTCTCATAAGTATTAGCTTTTCTATCAATTGCTCGACAATAATTCGTTTACCCACCGCAATACTTACGCTCCCGAGAGAAGCCACTAGTGAAACCTATGGCCCCCGGGTCTTTCTTCCTTCATATTAATCTTCCAACACTTAGTTATTTCCTTTTCCGTTTATTTTACTTTGCATCTTCATTTCTCTTTATCATAAAAATACCAAAAATATTATCTTATCATATCTATCAGATCTCACTCTCGTAAGTGACCGAGAAGGGCTTGACAACCCCTTTATCATGTTGGTTGCGAGGTTCTTATTTGTTTGTGTAGGTGTGTGGGACTTGAGCGTGATCTCCTACTGGATTGATACCTTGGTTCTAAAAAACTGAGGGAAATACTTACACTACTTTGCTGCATCACCCTTTCCTCTTCAAGGGAAAACCAACACAGTGCTCAAGAGGTAGCCAGAAGGAATTTTGGTGCCGTTGCCGGGGAGATTCGCGCCAAGTCAAGTCAAGATTTCACTCCCAACAAGGAGTCATTTCAGGCGCCATTACCAAGTCAAAATATACCAAGTACCCATCACAAACTCTTATCCCTCGCATTACATTATTTGCCATTTGCCTCTCGTTTTCCTCTCCCCCACTTCACCCTTGCCGTTTTATTCGCCCTCTCTCTCTCTCTCCGTTCCCCTTCTATTTCCCTATTTGCCTCTTTTGCCTCTTTCTTGTTTGCCTGTGTGTTGGATTGCTTGCTTGTCACGATGGCTCAAGATAATACTAAATTGTGTGAATTTGCCAATACCAAAAACAATGATTTTATTAGCACTCTGATTGCTCCTCTTACTGATGCTGAATCTTGTGAAATTAATGATGCTTTGTTGAATCTTGTCATGAAAGATCAATTCTCCGGCCTTCCTAGTGAAGATGCCGCTACCCATCTAAACAACTTTGTTGATGTGTGTGAGATGCAAAAGAAGAAAGATGTGGACAATGATATTGTTAAATTGAAGCTCTTTCCATTTTCGCTTGGAGATCATGCTAAAGCTTGGTTTTCGTCTTTGCCTAAAAATAGTATTGATTCATGGAATAAGTGCAAAGATGCTTTTATCTCTAAGTATTTTCCTCCCGCTAAGATCATCTCTCTTAGAAACGATATTATGAATTTTAAGCAACTTGATCATGAACATGTTGCACAATCTTGGGAGAGGATGAAATTAATGGTACGTAATTGCCCTACACATTGTTTGAATCTTTGGATGATTATACAAAACTTTTATGCTGGATTGAATTTTGCTTCTAGAAATCTTTTAGATTCGGCCGCGGGAGGCACTTTTATGGAAATCACTTTAGGAGAGGCCACTAAACTCCTAGATAATATTATGGTTAATTATTCTCAATGGCACACCGAAAGATCTACTAATAAAAAAGTGCATGCAATTGAAGAGATTAATGTTTTGAGTGGAAAGAGGATGAACTTATGAAATTGTTTGCTAATAAGAGTGCTCCTACTGATACTAATGATATGCCTTTGTCTACTTTGATTGAGAATAATAATGAATCTATGGATGTGAATTTTGTTGGTAGGAACAATTTTGGTAACAACGCGTATAGAGGTAATTTTAATTCTAGGTCGTTTCCTAGTAATTCCTATAATAATTATGGTAATTCCTACAACAATTCTGATGGAAATTTTAATAAGATGCCCTCTGAATTTGAGACTAGTGTTAAGGAGTTTATGAATTCGCAAAAGAATTTCAATGCTTTGCTTGAAGAAAAATTTCTTAAGGTTGATGAGTTGGCTAGGAACGTTGATAGGATTTCTCTTAATGTTGATTCTTTGAAACTTATATCTATTCCACCTAAGCATGATATCAATGAGTCTCTCAAAGCCATGAGAATTTCCATTGATGAGTGCAAAGAAAGAACCGCTAGGATGCGTGCTAAGAAAGATTGCTTTGTGAAAGCGTGTTCTTCTAGTTTTCATGATAATAAGGATGAAGATATAAAAGTTATTGATGCGCCCCCTATTAAATCTTTTTTTGCAATATGAATCTTGATAATGATGGGGCTAAAGATGAGCCACCTTTACCTAGAAGGCGTTCCAAAAATTCAGAGTCTTTAGATCTTGATGCTAAAATTGTTAAAAGTGGGATTGAAGAGGTCAAAACTTTAAATATCAATGAACCCACTATTTTGGATTTCAAGGAATTTAATTATGATAATTTCTATTTGATAGATTGTATTTCCTTGTTGCAATCCGTGCTAAATTATCCTCATGCTTATAGTCAAAATAAAGCTTTTCCTAAACATATAGTTGATGCTTTGATGCAATCTGATGAAGAAAAACTTGAGTTGGAAGTTTCTATCCCTAGAAAACATTATGATGAGTGGGAACCTACAATAAAAATTAAAATTAAAGATCATGAGTGCTATGTTTTGTGTGATTTGGGTGCTAGTGTTTCCACAATTCCAAAAACTTTGTGTGATTTGCTAGGTTTCCGTGATTTTGATGATTGTTCTTTAAACTTGCACCTTGCGGATTCCACTATTAAGAAACCTATGGGAAGAATTAATTATGTTCTTATTGTTGCAAATAGGAACTATGTGCCCGTAGATTTCATTGTTCTTGATATAGATTGCAATCCTTCATGTCCTATTATTCTTGGTAGACCTTTCCTTAGAACGATTGGTGCAATTATTGATACGAAGGAAGGGAATATTAGATTCCAATATCCGTTAAGGAAAGGCATGGAACACTTCCCTAGAAATAAAATTAAATTACCATATGAATCTATTATGAGATCCACTTATGGATTGCCTACCAAAGATGGCAATACCTAGATCTATCTTCGCTTTTATGCCTAGCTAGGGGCGTTAAACGATAGCGCTTGTTGGGAGGAAACCCAATTTTATTTTTATTCCTTGCTTTTTTCTCCTGTTTAGTAATAAATAATTTATCTAGCCTCTGTTTTGGTTGTGTTTTGTGTGTTTAATTAGTGTTTGTGCCAAGTAGAACCGTTGGGAAGACTTGGGGAAAGTCTTTTTGATCTTGCTGTAAAAAACAGAAACTTTAGCGCTCACGAGAATTGCTGCCATTTTTATTTGGAAGGTGCTATTTAGTTAATTCTTTTTGGAGATGATTAATAGATAATTCCTCACGTCCAGCAATTTATTTTGGAATTTTTAGGGTTCCAGAACTTGTGTTAGCTACAGATTACTATAGATTGTTCTGTTTTTGACAGATTCTGTTTTTCTAGTGTTGTTTGCTTATTTTGATGAATCTATGGCTAGTAAAAGAGTTTATAAACCATAGAGAAGTTTGTAATACAGTATGTTTAACACCAATATAAATAAAGAATGAGTTCATTACAGTACCTTGAAGTGGAGTTTTGTTTTCTTTCGCTAACGGAGCTCATGAGATTTTCTATTTTCAGTTTTGTGTTGTGAAGTTTTCAAGTTTTGGGTAAAGATTCGATGGATTATGGAACAAAGAGTGGCAAGAGCATAAGCTTGGGGATTCCCATGGCACCCCAAGGTAAAATTCAAGGACACCAAAAAGCCTAAGCTTGGGGATGCCCCGGAAGGCATCCCCTCTTTCGTCTTCGTCTATTGGTAACTTTACTTGGAGCTATATTTTTTTTCACCACATGATATGTATTTTGCTTGGAGCATCTTGTATGATTTGAGCCTTTGCTTTTTAGTTTACCACAATCATCCTTGCTGTACACACCTTTTGAGAGAGACTCGCATGATTTGAAATTTATTAGAATACTATATGTGCTTCACTTATATCTTTTGAGCTATATAGTTTTTGCTCTAGTGCTTCACTTATATCTTTTAGAGAACGGTGGCGGATTTGTTTTATAGAAACTATTGTTCTCTCATGCTTCGCTTCTATTATTTGAGAGTAATTTAGAACAACATGGAAATTTGCTATAATATAAAAACTTTCATACAAGTGCATTAAATACCATGAGAAGTTTGATACTTGATAATTGTTTTGAGATATGGAGATGGTGATATTAGAGTGATGCTAGTTGAGTAATTGTGAATTTGAGAAATACTTATGTTGAAGTTTCTGATTCCCGTAGCATGCACGTATGGTGAACCGTTATGTGATGAAGTCGGAGCATGATTTATTTATTGATTGTCTTCCTTATGAGTGGCGGTCGGGGATGAGCGATGGTCTTTTCCTACCAATCTATCCCCCTAGGAGCATGCGTGTCATACTTTGTTTCGATAACTAATAGATTTTTGCAATAAGTATGTGAGTTCTTTATGACTAATGTTGAGTCCATGAATTATACGCACTCTCACCCTTCCACCATTGTTAGCCTCCCTAGTATCGTGCAACTTTCGCCGATACCATATACCCACCATATACCTTCCTCAAAACAGCCACCATACCTACCTATTATGGCATTTCAATAACCATTCCGAGATATATTGCCATGCAACTTTCCACCGTTCCGTTATTATGACATGCGTCATCATTGTCATATTGCTTGCATGATCATGTAGTTGACATCGTATTTGTGGCAAAGCCATCGTTCATAATTCTTTCATACATGTCACTCATGCATCATTGCACATCCCGGTACACCGCCAGAGGCATTCACATAGAGTCATATTTTGTTCTAAGTATTGAGTTTGCAATTCTTGAGTTGTAAGTAAATAAAGTGTGATGATCATCATTATTAGAGCATTGTCCCAAGTGAGGAAAGGATGATGGAGACTACGATTCCCCCACAAGTCGGGATGAGACTCCGGATGAAAAAAAATAAAAAAAAGAGAAAAGAGGCCAAAAAAAGAAAGAAGGCCCGAAAAAATGAGAGAAAAAGAGAGAAGGGACAATGCTACTATCCTTTTTCCACACTTGTGCTTCAAAGTAGCACCATGTTCTTCATATAGAGAGTCTCCTATGATATCACTTTCATATACTAGTGGGAATTTTTCATTATAGAACTTGGCTTGTATATTCCAATGATGGGCTTCCTCAAAATGCCCTAGGTCTTCGTGAGCAAGCAAGTTGGATGAACACCCACTTAGTTTCTTTTGTTGAGCTTTCATATACTTATAGCTCTAGTGCATCCGTTGCATGGCAATACCTACTCACTCGCATTGATGTCTATTAATGGGCATCTCCATAGCCCGTTGATACGCCTAGTTGATGTGAGACTATCTTCTACTTTTTGTCTTCTCCACAACCACCATTCTATTCCACCATAGTGTTATATCCATGTCTCACGCTCATATATTGCGTGAAGATTGAAAAAGTTTGAGAACATCAAAAGTATGAAACAATTGATTGGCTTGTCATCAGGGTTGTGCATGATAAATATTTTGTGTGGTGAAGATAGAGCATAGCCAGACTATATGATTTTGTAGGGATAACTTTCTTTGGCCATGTTATTTTGAGAAGACATGATTGCTTAGTTAGTATGCTTGAAATATTATTATTTTTATGTTAATATTAAACTTTTATCTTGAATCTTTCAGATCTGAACATTCATGCCACAATAAAGAAAAATTACATTGAGAAATATGTTAGAAAGCATTCCACATCAAAAATTCTACTTTTATCATTTACCTACTCGAGGACGAGTAGGAATTAAGCTTGGGGATGCTTGATACGTCTCCAACGTATCTATAATTTTTGATTGCTCCATGCTATTATATTATCTATTTTGGATGTTAATGGGCTTTATTTTACACTTTTATATCATTTTTGGGACTAACCTACTAACTGGAGGCCCAACCCAAATTGCTGTTTTTTTGCCAATTTTAGAATTTCGAAGACAAGGAATATCAAACAGAGTCCAAATGGAATGAAACCTTCGGGAACGTGATTTTCTCAACAAACGTGATCTAGGAGACTTGGAGTGTCCATAAAGAAACAAGGGAGGAAGGCACGAGGTAGGGGCGCGCCCTCCACCCTCGTGGGCCCTCCGTTGCTCCACCGACGTACTTCTTCCTCCTATATATATCCACGTACCCCCAAACATCCAGGAGCACCATGAAAACCTAATTCCACCGCCGCAACCTTCTGTACTCGAGAGATCCCATCTCGGGGCCTTTTCTGGAGCTCCACCGGAGGCGACATTGATCACAGAGGGCCTCTACATCAACTCCATGGCCTCTCGGTGATGTGTGAATAGTTTACTTCAGACCTACGGGTCCATAGTTATTAGCTAGATGGCTTCTTCTCTCTCTTTGGATCTCAATACAAAGTTCTCCTCGATCTTCTTGGAGATCTATTCGATGTAATCTTCTTTTGCGGTGTGTTTGTCGAGATCCGATGAATTGTGGGTTTATGATCTAGATTATCTATGAACAATGTTTGATTCTCCTCTGAATTCTTTTATGTATGATTGGTTTATCTTTGCAAGTCTCTTCGAATTATCAGTTTTGTTTGGCCTACTAGATTGATCTTTCTTGCAATGGGAGAAGTGCTTAGCTTTGGGTTCAATCTTGCGGTGTTCGATCCCAGTGACAGAAAGGGAACCGACACGTATTGTATTGTTTCCATCCAGGATAAAAAGATGGGATTTATATCATATTGCATGAGTTTATCCCTCTACATCATGTCATCTTCCTTAAAGCATTACTCTATTCTTATGAACTTAATACTCTAGATGCATGCTGGATAGCGGTTGATGTTTGGAGTAATAGTAGTAGATGCAGAATCGTTTCGGTCTACTTGTCTCGGACGTGATGCCTATATACATGATCATACCTAGATATTCTCATAAGTATTCGCTTTTCTATCAATTTCTCGACAATAATTCGTTTACCCACCGCAATACTTATGCTCTTGAGAGAAGCCACTAGTGAAACCTATGGCCCCCGGGTCTATCTTCCATCATATTAATCTTCCAACACTTAGTTATTTCCTTTGTCGTTTATTTTACTTTGCATCTTTATTTCTCTTTATCATAAAAATACCAAAAATATTATCTTATCATATCTATTAGATCTCACTCTCGTAAGTGACCGAGAAGGGCTTGACAACCCCTTTATCGCGTTGGTTGCGAGGTTCTTATTTGTTTGTGTAGGTGCGTGGGACTTGAGCGTGATCTCCTACTGGATTGATACCTTGGTTCTCATAAACTGAGAGAAATACTTATGCTACTTTGCTGCATCACCCTTTCCTCTTCAAGGAAAAACCAATGCAGTGCTCATGAGGTAGCAACCACCACCTCTGAAGAAGGAGACTTGAGTACATGGGTATGGGCACTCCCCTTGGCTGGTGCCAAGCTTGGGGGAGGTGTCCCGGTATCGTTTCACCATCACATCTTTATCTTTATTGTTTATTTTAGTTTGATCCTTTTGTCTATATCGTGATCTAGTAGAATAAAAGTTTTTAGTACGATCTAGTCTTTAAGTTTTTGCTTCATGATCTGTCTATGTAATCGAGTGTGAGAGTTATATAATAAAGATTAGTTTTGAGTTGAGGGCTTTGCTTTCTTGCTTTGATCTTGGAAAAGAAAAAGAGTAAAAAGAAATAAAAAGAATGTATAATAATCTTATGGAGAGTGATGACTTCACATATAAGAGGTATGATGCTTGAAAATTGTTGAGGGTTGACAAACATATTATTGGGCATTGTAGCAATTAATAGGAAGTAATGAAGAAAGAGAAGCTTCACATATAAATACACTATCTCGGACATTCTTTATGATTGTGAGCACTCATTAAAATATTATATGCTAATAAGTTGATGTTGGACAAGGAAGACAACGTAACGTTTTATGTTCCCTTATGTCCAAATAGAAGTTATATTGTCATGGATCCTCTAACATGTTGAGCTTGCTTCTCATCCTATGCTAGCCAAATCTTCTGCACCAAGTAGACATACTACTTGTGCATCCAAAAACCTTTAACCCAGTTTTGCCATGAGAGTCCACTATATCTACATATGGATTGAGTAAGATCCTTCAAGTAAGTTCTCATCGGTGCAAGCAATAAAAATTTCTCTCTAAATATGCACTATATTTTAGTGTGGGGAAAATAAAATTTATATGAACTTGTGATACGGAAGAAATAAAAGCGATGGACTGCATAATAAAGTTCTCTATCACAAGCGGCAATATAAAGTGATGTTCCATTGCATTAAGAGTTCGTGAATCCAAACAAAAAGCGCATGACAACCTCTGCTTCCCTCTGTGAAGGGCCTATCTTTTATTGTTACCTTCTACCTTTATGCAAGAGTCATGGTGATCTTCCCCTTCCTTTTTACACTTTCTCTTTTTGGGAAGCACTATGTGTTGGGGAAAGAACCAGACATAAATATCCACTCGGATGTAGGTGACCACAAATTATTATTGTTGACATTACCCTTTAGGTAAATGGTTGGGAGGCCAAACTATAAGCCCCTATCTTTATTTGTGTCTGATTACAATTTTGATCTCATAAATATCGCGTGAGTGTTAGAAATTATGAAAGACTAAAAGATGGTTGAGTATGTGGACTTGCTAAATAAAAGCTCTTAGATTGACTCTATATGATATTATGGTAAACTGCAATTGCCACAGTGACCGAGATCATAGTTTGTTAGTTTTCAATAAAGTTTTTGGTTCATACTTTACCTTGTGGACAAATTATCATTTTGGCATAAGAAGTTATATGACAATATGTTGATGTTCTAAAGATGATCATGATGCCCTCATGCCTGTATTTTGTTTTATCGACACCTCTATCTCTAAGCATGTGGTCATGATTATCGATTTCGGCTTTCGCTTGAGGACAAGCGAGGTCTAAGCTTGGGGGAGTTGATACGTCCATTTTGCATCATGTTTTTCGTTGATATTGATTGCATTGTGGACTGTTATTTCACATTATGGTACAATACTTATGCCTTTTCACTCCTATTTTACAAGATTTACATGAAGATGGAGAATGCTGGCAACAGGAATTCTGGACCAAGAAGGAGCAAATCTGAGATACCTGTTTTGCACAACTCCAAATGTCCTGAAACTTTATGGAGAATTGTTTTGGAAAATACAAAAAATATAGGATGAAGAAAGAATAGAAGGGGGCCCACCAGGTGGCTATAGGCCTGGGGGGCGCGGCCTACCCCCCTGGGCACGCCCCATGAGCTTGTGGCCCCCCTGGTGAGCCCCCAGTGCCCATCTTCTGCTATATGTAGGGTTTTAACCTAGAAAAAAAATCAGAAGGAAGCTTTCGGGACGAAGTGCCGCCATCTCGAGGCGGAACTTGGATAGAAACAATCTAGGTCTCGGGCAGGGCGATTTTACCGAGCAAACTTCCCCTCGTGAGGGGGAAATCAGAGCCATCATCATCACCAAGGATCCTCTCATCGAGGGAGGGTCAGTCTTCATCAACATATTCACTAGCACCATCTTCTCTCAAAACCTAGTTGATGCGGAGCATCCTACGATCATCCCCATGTTCACTTCGACCACTCCCCATGACCCAAGGATACATAAGATGAGACCTCGACTATATGCCATTGGACACAAGGTGAACTCACTCCTCTCCGAACCTTCACTTTCCACATGTGAGACATGGCTACTACCTCAAACATATGTGATATGCATGACCAGGAACCAAGAGGAGGGCCATGCAACAGCTGGGAGCATTGGACAAGACGACGAGGACACCAAGTGCGAGGAACAAGAGGAAGAGCTGCAAGAAGAGCTACAGCCATTGGACGACCGCTCCAGACCGGACGTCCAGTCCCTGAAGGCCACGCTAGCCAGAAGAAGCCACGCCAGCAAACGCTACAGCCACCAGACGTCCGACAAGTACCGGATGACCAACGACCGGCCGTCTCCAGAAATCCGGTGCCACCTTAACCGAGCCGAAGTGACGGAAGTCTGCGCACATTTTCGGGCCCAAGGCCCATGTACCCCTTCACTTCGCCCCCATTTGCACTATGACTATAAATAGGACACCCCTCCTCCTAGTTAGGGTTAGCATAGGTTTAGCTCATTTGAGATAGAGCTTTGCTCATCCACACGGATCTACTCCATCGAGAGAGACCGCACCTCTAGAGAGAAGATCCACCTTGGATTCAAGACCCCTTCATGGGATGACCCCTCAAGACCTCCTCACGGAGATGAACTAGTTACCATTTGTATCATCCTTTGTCGACCTTGGGTCATGTATCTCTTTGTGTTTCGATAATCTAGCACATGTATGATCGTTGCTTGTTGATTTGAGTGTTTCTCGTTTCCCCTCATGATTTACCTCGCGTTTCCTGTCGTGTTCTTCGTGTTCTTCGTGGGATCCTCTCCAAATCATGAAAGATCAGCCACTAGGGTTCCACCCTACATCATCTTGGATCAGAGATAACTTGCTCATGATCATCTTGGATCAAAGCAAGATTTATCATGAATTTGGAGCCCCTACCCCCCATTTTCTAGCTTGATTTTGTTGTGTTCTTCCCCAATTTCAAAAATCCCCACCAAAAATAGCCCCAATTTTTTTGTGATTTTTTGGTTTGATGATGTTTTGTTGATTTTTATCCATGGATTTGCGTGATTTCAAGTGGATCTAGCATTTCCCCAAGTCTCCCCACTTTCCATCCACGAAATCTCTTCAATTTTGACCCCAAAATCCCCAAATTCCGCCCAAAATCGCATCCCGGAGCTCAAATCCCGCGTTGACCCCGACCCACCGGACGCCCGACCTTTACCGGACGACCGGAACCCCTAACCCAAGCTGAAACAGCGGATTTCCGAGCCCGACTAGACGTCCGATGACCGGACATCCGTCCATTACCGGACGTCTGACACTTGTAGATATCAACTTTGGCTGATTTTTGTTTTGCCCATAACTAATTCATATGAACTCCGATTTTGACGTTCTTTAGCTCGTTTTGAAGCTATTGACATCCCCCATCCCACAAAAATACCACCAACATCATTTGACACCATCAAAATTTTCCAACTTTGGCATATTTGCCTAGGGCTTCCACCACATCATCCGCATTACCACCACCGACTTCCCCAACCTAACCCATTTTGATCCATATAGCATTAGTGGTTGTTTAAGTTATGATTGGAGTCTCGTAAGGTGTTTCGGATACTTAGGGATGGTTGCTTCTTCATCAACCACCACCACCACTACCAAATAGGCTTGCCCACCATACAGTTCTGCCACCCCAACATAACCCAATTTTGTTTGAGTTGTGAGTTGTGTCTCCTAAGTTGTTTCGGCTACTTAGGGACGGTGACCTTCAACTCCGACCCACATAACCCAATAACCTCCACTTTCGCATTGCCTACTCGCATAACCCATCATTGCACTCCCGCAATCCCATTGAGCTTCCACAAAACCACCACCGCTTTCCCACTACCACCATTTGACATTTGACATTTGAGATTTTGAATTTGCAGTTTTTCCGTTTCCTAAGGTGTTTCGGCTAATTAGGAACGGTTCTACATTAAGAACACCACCACTCATCATCACAACGGATGGTAACCTCAATGACACCATTGTATATTCCGCTTGCAATTGCATTGATAACCCCTAGCCCATTTTGCGTTACTTGCCTATCGAGACTAGCCATTTGAGTATTGCCGGAAACGTTACTTGTGCACATTAGTGATCATCGATCTACACCTTCCATTGCATACATACCATACCAATCGGTATCATCTTGGTATCCTATCATCCATTGTGTCACAAGATTGCTCCCGCACATACACAATTGCTATCTTGGTTTGTGCATTTCGCATTGTGCCCATATCAAAAAAAGAGAAAAAAGAATAAGCTTTTAAGCAAAGAAAAAGAGAAACAAAAGAGCTTGTAAGCAATAGCCATAACATCATACCACATTGCATATAAGATTGTCATATCCGATCATCTTGGACCATCTTGAGCAGAACACCGGGAACCATATATACATAGCATATTTGGGATAGAAGTTGATACATTTTGCATCTTATAGGTTGTGCACAAGTGTCGTATCCGCCCACTGAGCAATCGTGCTAGCGTCTCTCTTTAGTTGTGCAACACGAGCGTTTTCTGTGGATTCCACAATTTGTGCACTTTCCTTGGTTGGAGGACCCCATTTATCTATCTGTGTGTGTGTTTCCGTGTGCCACCCATATTGCTATTGGTCTACTTGTTTCACTTGTGAAATTGTGAATCTCTTTCAACATTATTAACTCTTGCTAACATTTTCCATCAAATTTTTGTGCCACTATCCTCACTGAGCACCACCATAAGACTTTTTTCTGTAGTTGTGAGAAATTGACGAGATCGGTACCAATTGTGCTATTTCCTTGTTACATCATTGAGTGATCATTGATCCATTCTCAACATCGGTCAAGGTACATTTGGTATAGTTCTCTCCTGTTAGGACCCCGATTCCAAGTCACATCGATCTAGCCGGTAACACCTCATATCACTTTGCGGCCTCACACACGGTATTCCCACGGGTGTCGTCTTACCACGGCCCGGGACCATTTGCGCCTTTTGGCTCACGTATATGATAGTGTCGCTAGCATCCATATGATAGAGAACCCGAGCCGACATGACTAGTCGTGAACCCAAAGTGGCTCTAACTTACGGGGACAGGCATACGTGAATCACCATCGAGCATGTCGGTCAACAGCGTGTGAATCCGGGCTGTAGCACTGGGCTAACAGGACTCCGGTGAACCGGGCTGTAGCAGGCTAGGCAGGACTCCGGATGTCACCGCGTGACATTCCCCCGAAGGGACAGACACAGGAACGAAGCGAATCACATACCGGCCAGTCAAGTGTTCCGGAGCAGTAGCGCTGGGCTAGCAGGACTCCGGTGAACCGGGCTGTAGCGGACTACTATGGCTCATGGAAGCACAAGACTACATTTCCCCATAAGAGAGGCTACCAAGGATAAACAACTAGGTTGTCGGATCCCACACATACCAAGTATTTCAATCATACACACAATATGCTCAATATGTGCAATACAACATGGCATCACAACATAACTCTACGACTCAGAGTATTTATTCATTAGGCTCCGAGGAGCGAGATATTACAAACATGGGTCTCATGACCCAACAATCATAGCATACAATCAAAGCACATGCGGAAGCTTAACATGTCTGAGTACAGACATCTATAAATGAAAAAGGCGGAGAAGCCTGACTATCTACCAGATCCTGCCGAGGGCACAAGATCGTAGCTGAGGTATCAAGCTAAACGTCGAAGTCCACGTGGAACTACTAGCGAGACTGAAGTCTCTCTGCAAAACATAAATTAGACAAACGTGAGTACAAATGTACCCAGCAAGACTTACATCAGAACTAGCTACACATGCATCGATATCAACAAAGGGGGGAGGTGGAGTTTAACTTCAGCAAGCCAGCTTTGACTCAGTGGCTAACCTGAACTATGACTGTAAGTAACTCTTTTGAGGTGACGCACGCGAGTCCACAAATTCACCATACTAATACACCACTATGGATCCACTCCCATCTCCCTGCGATAACGCCATCCATAGCACTCAAGCTTATCTTGCGAGTTTTAGAGTATCCACTTTCACTTGTCTATGATCTATGCAAGGGGTCCAAGTCTCCATATCCGAGGAATCCGGCTATTCAAATAGATAGTGATAACCCTGCAGGGGTGTACTTCTTCGCACACGCTCTCGTCACTTATCGCCTTGTACACGTCATGTACCTCGGCAACCTTCAAGCGGAAGCCGGGCGAGGGCGTCGGCCACGACCTGACTAACCAACAAGTCTCTAGTCCAGGTTTATCGCCTATTCGGGTTCCATCTGCAAGGAGATCCGGCCGGGGAGTCGCTCATGGCCCCAAACGATGTGAGCAGGGTTCCCAAGCCCACCATCCGGGTGCCACTTGGTACACTGTGCCACAGTGCCTAGTCTGTCCCAAGCCCACCTGTACCGGGTGCCACTTGGTAGACTACTAACACTACCTACAAACACCAGAAACTAGTTGCAACTCCTGCACAGAGATTGAGTTGATTAATAAACCGAGAGGGGCCGAGTTACCGGAATCCAATGTGTGGCAGTAACTGTTCATGGATCACAAACACATGACTCAGTTCTTGAGGACGGCTGCAATGAGACAACCCACCATGTACTCCTACATGGCCTCTCACGCTACCTTTACCAAATCATGTTCACACACTTACCTCTCAACGATAGGACATGTTCACCATGTTCCAATTCATTCCCGATGAATCAGACCAGACTCAACTCTAAGCAGTAGCAGGCATGACAAACAAGCATGAATGAGTAGGCACATCAGGGCTCAAACAACTCCTACTCATGCTAGTGGGTTTCAACTATTTACTATGGCAATGACAGGTCATGCAGAGGAAAAGGTTCAGCTACCGCAGCATGTAACAGTTGAATCGGTGTTGCCCTAATGCAGTAAAAGAGAGCAGGAGCGAGAGAGTGGGATTGTATCGGAATGAACAAGGGGGTTTTGCTTGCCTGGCACTTCTGAAGATAACATTGAGTCTTCATCAGTGTCAACGATCACAGCGTCGGAGCAGCGTCTACCGAGAGGGGACAATTACCGGCAAACAAGGAAGAGCACAATCAATGCAATGCACAATATGATGCATGATCATGACATGACAATATGTTGTGATTTGAGCTAATGCAACTAGTAACAGAAAGGTTTTGGGTTGATTTGAACTCAAGGTTCAAAATCAAATTCAAACTATGAATTCAAATAGTGCATTATCATGTTTTGGACTAAACAGTGAGGTTAAGTTGCTCAAACATGCATGAAAGTGCCATAAACAGATTCCTTGGATTTTTCTGATAATTTTTCATATATCATTTATCTTATTTGGAGTTACGGTTGAAATTCTATGACTTTTCAAAGTTTTGGATATTTTCTGAATTAAACAAATCATTTTTGATTTATTTAAAATCCAGAAAAGCATTTATGACCTCATCACTGCGTCACTTTGACATCATCTAGTCAATAGGACGGGTCCACGTCAAACCTGACTCTAGGGCCCGCATGTCATAGGCTCTGTACTAATAGAGAGTTATTTTTTTGTTAAACTAATTTAACTAGGGGTTAGTTTAGGGGGTGGGGCCCGGTGTCAGTGGGTGTGGGTTAATTAGAGCCTAAACTAATCCAGTCAAGGGCGGGCCCACGTGTGTTGACCCCAGGGAGGTCAAACCCCCGGGTCGAACAGGTCAAACCTGCCGGCGACTCGACGCCGGCGAGGCCAGACACGGCGGCGAGGCTCGGAAATCTTCCTCCGGTGACCAAATCAACGGCGAAGCCCATCTACGAGTAGCTGGAGCTCGCGCGCGTCGAGTGGTGCAGGCGGTTGGGTGCGGGGAGGCCGGAAATGACACCGGCGAGCTTGGCAGCGGCGGCCGGAGTTCGGGAGTGCTTGGAATCGGCGTTGTGGTGCACGGTGGAATGAGTAGGTGGGCTAGTTCGGCTCCTGGGAGCTGCACGAGCGCGATGACGTGCTCAGGGGCAAGCTGGGCTTGCTCTAGCCACGGTGATGACTTCGCCGGTGGCGTGAAGCTCGCGGGCACGGCGGAGAGTGATGCTACAGTGAGCTACATGCCACAGGGATAAGGGAATACGATGAAAGAGCTCACTGGGGGTCGAAGAGAAGCTCCGTGGGCTCGGGGAGGCGCTCGGGGCGGCGGATCGATGACGACGATCTTTGGTGGCCAACAAGGAAACAGCGGCGGTGGCAGCACAACAGAGCTTCTGGCACTGCATGACTCGGTGGAGAGGACGAAGACGGCGAGGCGGAGACGCCTGGGATGGAGAGGGAGTTAGGGAGTGGTTGTGGCCGCGGCGGTGCATGGCGGCGCTCTCTGATGCGTTCGGGTCCTGGCGGGAGAGAGAGCAGAGGAGGGGAAAGGCACGGGAGGAGAGTGAGGGGGGGTACGGGGCTGGCGCGTGGCGTTCACAGCCGCGTCGGAGAAGCGGCGGAAGCAGGAGGTGGCGTGGCGTGTGGCCGGCGCGCAGCGAGCAGGCGCCCTGCGTCCGACTGGCACGAGGTGGAAGACGCCTCTGCCCCTGGTGGGCTGGGCTGTCTTATCAGGCCGCCAGCTGGCCAGGTTAGTGGGCTGCCAGGTAAGTTCTGTTCTGTTTTATTTCCCTTCCGTTTTCTTTTATTTAATCCTTTGCCACTGTTTTGAATTCAAACAAAATTCAAACAATGCCAAAACATCCTCTGGGTATTTCTATGTTGCCTCATGGACTTTTCCAGAGGCACATAAATTATCACAGAGCATTTGAAAACATATCCCATATATATTTGAATATATTTTCAAATTCAAATAGAATATTGTTTTAAATTCAGAGACCAAATAATCCCTTAAAAATGTTCCAAAATTTTGTTTTGGTATATATCCCTTGCCAAAATTCTCAAAACTATTTTTAAGGCAATTTGGAATCACTGAATGCAATTTAAAGGGTTCTTGCCCTTCTTTACAATAACTTCTGAGGCTTTGAATATTCCTCATTTCAATTTCCTTGAAATTTAAACATGATGCAGGCTCACTAATGCAACTATTATACTCAGATATTCTAGGGCTGTGACAACTCACCCCCACTAAAACAAGAATCTCGCCCCGAGATTCAAGACGTGAGGTGAGAAGACAGAGGGGACACGGAACTGACACGGTCTTCACGATCCATGTTGGACTTCATAAGAACATTGATTCGATCATCATCTTTGATCATGACATCCTTACCCTCGAGAACTTCATCCAACATGGCGACAAGAGAGCAAGACAACCTCACAAGAATGGATCATCGATCTTAATGGACACAAGATCAACTCACGGAATGAGACGTAGAAACATCCCTTGAGCTAAGACGCAAAACACATATCAGAGATGATGGATGGGAAACATATGACAAAGGTTCAAATTGGTAGGCGACAATTCCATGCTGGAGTAGGATAGTGCATGGTTTCGAAGTAGCGAGGAGATAATTGCCATGATACCATAACAAGACATCTTAAGGAAGGTGACTCATAGAAATATTCCCTTAAGTGGCAAAAAGAATTACTTTTGATTCAGAGATCATTGAAACTCTTTATACCGGCCTAAGGCAATTTACGAACAATCGTTTGACGGAGTTCGGGAGAACGACACACTCGATCTAGAATGGATGATGTGAACTACCTTGTTGAAGACAACGCAAGGGATGATTTTGCTTGCGCGTGCTCTCAAGAACTTGAGCATTTCCATATTCGTCAAGGTTCTACCAACATCCGTGTCGAGGATCCTGGCATCAAATCTTACTACCATGATGAATAGTGATGGACAATGCGGATACAAAGGAAGATAACACCTTCTCAGACTTCCCCTTAGCGAGGCTAAGGAAACAGAATCTGGATGATCGACCGAGAGACATTTAGCACTCCGCCTCTAATGTTCTCCTTGATGTGCTAGCGTAATCCATTCATAGATATGGTTTGATATCTAGGACATCAAGTAAAAGGTCAGACTTCGGGAACACAAAAATCCATAAGGAACAACTATTGGAATAATCCTACGAAATCCTTATGGGGAGGTGGTCAACTTTCTCAATCAAGATACTACAATAATAAGTCCTCCGGCCGGGTGTGTTGGCCATGACATCCACTGTACCGGGTTACAGAGAGACCAATATTATAGTTCTTGAGAAACGTCCCAACCATCATATCTGCCTGAGATTCAGATCTGGTTGGTGTCAGGATATTCCAGACTCATCAAGTCTAGAAAGAAAAATGAAAGTTTGCAACACAATTCGACGAGATGACATTGCGAGATTCTCAGGAAATGAACTACGATAGCAAGCTCCAAAACACGAGCTGGTTCTGCTACAAACTTGTGAACACACTATCCAAGACAAGCATGACCACGTAGTAGTCTTATAATAAAACACTATCGTGTTCAAGTGGGGAACCATCACCGGGGATGTCGAAGTCTTGTGCATTACCATGGATTAGCACTTAACTCCTTTTCCTAGAACAAATCAGTCAGTGGCTTGGTGTGCTAGGGAGTACATATGGAGTGGAGGTAATTAATCTACAAACCATATAATACATTCGCACATGCATAACTAACTTGGGATGGCACCAGAGGAAACAAAACAATCTTTCTCGAACTTATGGCGGCAACTTGCTCCAAATGCACATGAATTTGAGGAAGTCACTTATTCCATCCAAGCATAAGCTTCATGAACGGAACACGAAGGCATTGCTTACAAAGTTCCCAATACTAGGTTGATGTTCAACATGAATCATGGGGGAGACAAAATGTTGCTGATGGGTTCAACAGCAAGTCATCAGAATTTCCATATCACTGGACTTCCACCATCATGTGAACACGGTGATAGCATTGGTTAGACCCAAAGGATGTAATGGTGTATGCTCGAGGAACCAACCACGAGTAAGACAACATTATGAACATCGTTGGTTCTGATTTGATTTGACGATAGCCCATACTCAAATCAAAGTTGATAAGACAATAGGTCCAATAACTGATTATAGGGACCAATCGATGAAGATATCATCTTTCTTCAACACACACACACAAAAAGATATCCCTTATCATGAACTAAGTCAGACAAGCTTTCATCTTCCAACTCTCCAAGTTGTTGTTTAGCTTAACCAACTAGCTCGGGGTATCCAACACAGATTCTTGGAGAATGGGTGGTTTGGAGGAAAACCAACATGATCACGAACTCAACATAGCGGTCAGGTGACAACCTGGTAATACTTCCGAGAGATATTCGGAAAATCACGAACCGGCGATATGTTATTAAGCTCGAGAACAATCTTGCTTTTCAGGGCAAGATGATATGATCAAAAAGAGTGAGGAATTGACACAATCCTAACTCATTGATCGAAGAGTGCACCAGAAATAAGGACTAGGTAGCACGATCAATCTTGGGATGATGATTTAATAACCAACATGCTAAGAATGAGAATATTGTCCATTAACTACCAAGCAACGGAGTTGCTAGGAGTATTGGTTTCACACATCATGGCTCACTTGCCGGCATTCCGGTTATAAAAACACGGGAACCGGGGAATGAACAATGATGGCAAGAAGTATCACTGTATCAAGAGTTCATAGGATGGTGTGCAATTTCCATGACAATCTTGATATAAAGATGGTAATACTCCAAGGTAGAACAGAATCAAAAACTGGATTTGCATTTGATTTGCGGATTACAACTGCTTTGACCCAATCCTAGATATGGATAAGGTGCTGGAGTTTGTTTCTCCTAGTCATTCTGAATAGGATGGCTTGACGGACCACAAGAATAGTAGGCATCGATGAACATGAATGCACAACTAGTCCAGACTATCAATTGATGGACAGAGGTCAGAATACAACTAAAGAGAGACAACTCAAAGGAACATATGGTTTTATGAGTTGCGGATGCATAGATTTGGTATGTCAAACAAGTTCAACATTTTTCTTCCATGTAATCCATGCAGAAAGGTAGGACTGGTAGATTCACAATGCAGAATGGATAACTCATCAAGATCACTCTAGTTGTGATCTTTTGATTCAACAGAACTTCTGCCATAAGCACTTCATGATATTTGGAAGAAGGATATACCATGAGCCTCAAGGACTATCACAAAGGTTACTAATATCCTAAAGGAACAAGCAAAACTATCAACATGAAGTAAGTAGGGTGAATCTCGGGATCAGAAACCCAGGAGTAGAATACCTACTACTAAGTAGCATCACAGGATGCTCTCGAGAATGGTGGCCAGAATCATCACACTGGGAATATAAAGCATGGCTAGATTATGGGTGGTTCTCTAAGATGCCTAGGGTCATAATAATGGCTCCAACATATATGTCGAGGCAATAAAGTACCTCAACTCACCGATCAGTGTGGTTGAACTGGCCTAAAGGGACATCAAGAACGATAAGAAGGGATTTGCAATGCATCAGACTATTTTAGAAACCTGGGATGACTCGGACAACATAACGACTATAAATGCTCAAAATGATTTGAGACAACCTGCAAAGATGGTGGCATAACCTCTCAACATCACAATATCAAGGTTCTGAGGCCAGCTATGAACATATGGAAGTAGTAGGAACTGAACCGAGGCTTGAACTCAACAATCCTAGGCAACTATGGTTTAGTAACACATCATCCTGAGAGATAGAAGAGAAGCCTAGTTCTTAACCCTGTAGAAAAGATAAGATGACTCAGATCAGAAGGTCATGAGGATAAGGAGTAAAAAGAGCCCTACGTTCCCTTCCACAATCAATTCCCTTATATAAGTAAAGCATTTCTGGACTTAACTTCGACCAGCTTGGCTTGGTAATCCTACAGGCAATCAGGCGCTGATACCAAAGCTGTTAGGACCCCGATTCCAAGTCACATTTATCTAGCCGGTAACACCTCATATCACTTTGCGGCCTCACGCACGGTATTCCCACGGGTGTCGTCTTACCATGGCCCGGGACCGTTTGCGCCTTTTGGCTCACGTATATGATAGTGTCCCTAGCATCCATATGACAGAGAACCCGAGCCGACATGAGTAGTCGTGAACCCAAAGTGGCACTAACTTACGGGGACAGGCATACGTGAATCACCATCGAGCATGTCGGTCAACAGCGTGTGAATCCGGGCTGTAGCACTGGGCTAACAGGACTCCGGTGAACCGGGCTATAGCAGGCTAGGCAGGACTCCGGATGTCACCGCGTGACATTTCCCCGAAGGGACAGACACAGGAACGAAGTGAATCACATGCCGGCTAGTCAAGTGTTCCGGAGCAGTAGCACTGGGCTAGCAGGACTCCGGTGAACCAGGCTGTAGCGGACTACTATGGCTCATGGAAGCACAAGACTACATTTCCCCATAAGAGAGGCTACCAAGGATAAACAACTAGGTTGTCGGATCCCACACATACCAAGCATTTCAATCATACACACAATATGCTCAATATGTGCAATACAACATGGCATCACAACATAACTCTATGACTCAGAGTATTTATTCATTAGGCTCCGAGGAGCGAGATATTACAAACATGGGTCTCATGACCCAACAATCATAGCATACAATCAAAGCACATGCGGAAGCTTAACATGTCTGAGTACAGACATCTATAAATGAAAAAGGCGGAGAAGCCTGACTATCTACCAGATCCTACCGAGGGCACAAGATCGTAGCTGAGTAATCAAGCTAAACGTTGGAGTCCACGTGGAACTACTAGTGAGACTGAAGTCTCTCTGCAAAACATAAATTAGACAAATGTGAGTACAAATGTACCCAGCAAGACTTACATCAGAACTAGCTACACATGCATCGGTATCAACAAAGGGGGTGGTGGAGTTTAACTACAGCAAGCCATCTTTGACTCAGTGGCTAACCTGAACTATGATTGCAAGTAACTCTTTTGAGGTGACGCACACGAGTCCACAAATTCACCATACTAATACACCACTATGGATCCACTCCCGTCTCCCTGCGAGAATGCCATCCATAGCACTCACGCTTATCTTGTGAGTTTTAGAGTATCCACGTTCACTTGTCTATGAGCTATGCAAGGGGTCCAAGTTTCCATATCCGAGGAATCCGGCTATTCGAATAGATAGTGATAACCCTGCAGGGGTGTAATTCTTCACACACGCTCTCGCCACTTATCGCCCTGTACATGTCATGTACCTCGGCAACCTTCTAGCGGAAGCCGGGTGAGGGAGTCGGCCACGACCTGACTAACCAACAAGTCTCTAGTCCAGGTTTATCGCCTATTCGGGTTCCATCTGCAAGGAGATCCGGCCGGGGTGTCGCTCATGGCCCCAAACGATGTGAGTAGGGTTCCCAAGCCCACCATCCGGGTGCCACTTGGTACACCGTGCCACGGTGCCTAGTCTGTCCCAAGCCCACTTGTACCGGGTGCCACTTGGTAGACTACTAACACTACCTACAAACACCAGAAACTAGTTGCAACTCCTGGACAGAGATCGAATTGATTAATAAGCCGAGAGGGGCCGAGTTACCGGAACCCAATGTGTGGTAGTAACTGTTCATGGATCACAAACACAGGACTCAGTTCCTGAGGATGGCTGCAATGAGACAACCCACCATGTACTCCTACATGGCCTCTCACCGCTACCTTTACCAAATCGTGTTCACACACTTAGCTCTCAACGGTAGGACATGTTCACCACGTTCCAATTCATTCCCGATGAATCAGACGAGACTCAACTCTAAGCAGTAGCAGGCATGACAAACAAGCATGAATGAGTAGGCACATCAAGGCTCAAACAACTCCTACTCATGCTAGTGGGTTTCAACTATTTACTGTGGCAATGACAGGTCATGCAGAGGAAAAGGTTCAGCTACCGCAGCATGTAACAGTTGAATCGGTGTTGCCCTAATGCAGTAAAAGAGAGCAGGAGCGAGAGAGTGGGATTGTATTGGAATGAACAAAGGGGTTTTGCTTGCCTGGCACTTCTGAAGATAACATTGAGTCTTCATCAGTGTCAACGATCATAGCGTCGGAGCAGCGTCTACCGAGAGGGGAGAATTACCGGCAAACAAGGAAGAGCACAATCAATGCAATGCACAATATGATGCATGATCATGACATGACAATATGTTGTGATTTGAGCTAATGCAACTAGTAACAGAAAGGTTTTGGGTTGATTTGAACTCAAGGTTCAAAATCAAATTCAAACTATGAATTCAAATAGTGCATTATCATGTTTTGGACTAAACAGTGAGGTTAAGTTGCTCAAACATGCATGAAAATGCCATAAACAGATTCCTTGGATTTTTCTGATAATTTTTCATATATCATTTATCTTATTTGGAGTTACGGTTGAAATTCTATGACTTTTCAAAGTTTTGGATATTTTCTGAATTAAACAAATCATTTTTGATTTATTTAAAATCCAGAAAAGCATTTATGACCTCATCACTGCGTCACTGTGACATCATCTAGTCAACAGGACGGGTCCACGTCAAACCTGACTCTAGGGCCCGCATGTCATAGGCTCTGTACTAATAGAGAGTTATTTTTTTGTTAAACTAATTTAACTAGGGGTTAGTTTAGGGGGTGGGGCCCGGTGTCAGTGGGTGTGGGTTAATTAGAGCCTAAACTAATCCAGTCAAGGGCGGGCCCACGTGTGTTGACCCCAGGGAGGTCAAACCCCCGGGTCGAACAGGTCAAACCTGCCGGCGACTCGACGCCGGCGAGGCCAGACACGGCGGCGAGGCTCGGAAATCTTCCTCCGGCGACCAAATCAACGGCGAAGCCCATCTACGAGTAGCTGGAGCTCGCGCGCGTCGAGTGGTGTAGGCGGTTGGGTGCGGGGAGGCCGGAAATGACACCGGCGAGCTTGGCAGCGGCGGCCGGAGTTCGGGAGTGCTTGGAATCGGCGTTGTGGTGCACGGTGGAACGAACGGGTGGGCTAGTTCGGCTCCTGGGAGCAGCACGAGTGCGATGACGTGCTCAGGGGCAAGCTGGGCTTGCTCTAGCCACGGTGACGACTTCGCCGGCGGCGTGAAGCTCACGGGCACGGCGGAGAGTGATGCTACGGCGAGCTACATGCCACGGGGATAAGGGAAGACGGTGAAAGAGCTCACTGGGGGTCAAAGAGAAGCTCCGTGGGCTTGGGGAGGCGCTCGGGGCAGCGGATCGATGATGACGATCTTTGGTGGCCGACAAGGAAACGGCGGCGGTGGCAGCGCAGCAGAGCTTCTGGCACCGCGTGACTCTGTGGAGAGGACGAAGACGGCGAGGCGGAGACGCCTGGGACGGAGAGGGAGTGAGGGAGTGGTTGTGGCTGCGGCGGTGCACGGCGGCGCTCTCTGATGCGTTTGGGTCCGGGCGGGAGAGAGAGCAGAGGAGGGGGAAGGCACGGGAGGAGAGTGATGGGGGGTATAGGGCTGGCGCATGGCGTTCACAGCCGCGTCGGAGAAGCGGCGGAAGCAGGAGGTGGCGTGGCGTGTGGCCGGCATGCAGCGAGCACGCGCCCTGCGTCCGACTGGCGCGAGGTGGAAGATGCCTCTGCCCCTGGTGGGCTGGGCTGTCTTACCGGGCCGCCAGCTGGCCAGGTAAGTGGGCTGCCAGGTAAGTTCTGTTCTGTTTTATTTCCCTTCTGTTTTCTTTTATTTAATCCTTTGCCACTGTTTTGAATTCAAACAATGCCAAAACATCCTCTGAGTATTTTTATGTTGCCTCATGGACTTTTCCAGAGGCACATAAATTATCACAGAGCATTTGAAAACATATCCCATATATATTTGAATATATTTTCAAATTCAAATAGAATATTGTTTTAAATTCAGAGACCAAATAATCCCTTAAAAATGTTCCAAAATTTTGGTTTGGTATGTATCCCTTGCCAAAATTCTCAAAACTATTTTTAAGGCAATTTGGAATCACTGAATGCAATTTAAAGGGTTCTTGCCCTTCTTTACAATAATTTCTGAGGCTTTGAATATTCCTCATTTCAATTTCCTTGAAATTTAAACATGATGCAGGCTCACTAATGCAACTATTATACTCAGATATTCTAGGGCTGTGACATCTCCTTTCTTCCACTCATATTTGCTCGAATCTTGTGATGGATAGGAAAGGCATTTCATCTCCGGTCTTCCACGACAACGGCGGCGCGAACAACTACATCACCAAAGCGTCAATCTTCGGCCTACAACAACAAATGCAAGGCACACATTCTACCTTGCGAGAGCACATCGAGAACCTCTCCATCGACATTCGTCACTCCGAAGCAAGGAAAAGGGACTACATCGACAACAAGCTTTCCACACAAAAGGAGGAGCAAGATGCAAGGATGGAGGAGATTCAAACTTTGTTGGCCAAACGTTCTTCCCCTTCATCATCCTCAAAGAAATGGCAAGCAAGTCAATCATCTTCGAAGCGCCCAAGTGATGCAAGTGCAATTCATCCACATCCACATCTACATGGAAACCATCATCACACTCGTGATCCACAACGTCATGAAGGAAAGTCACCTCCAAGCAACATGTGCACGACGATTAGGAACAACATCTACTACGAGCTTAAGCATGACAACGACACCATCATCATGAAGATGCTCGCCAAGCGCAAATGCACAAGTCCCAACAGGCCCTACTTCACGCCAAGGCCAATCTTCATGAGCAAAAAAGAAGACCGTGAGACAACCACACCAAGATGAAGCTACGGCTACCACCACCACTTCGGCATCTTCGCCAAGTGTTATCAAGGCATCTTCTCCTTTGGACGTACGACATCTTCGCCTACTTCCCATGAGTTCGCCTACATCGACATCATCAAGTACAAGGTGACCACCTACAAGTGAGGGAGACACTTCCATCTTTGAAAGCCCCTCAAGGAAGATGGCCGATCATGGGAAATTCCCTTCGGTCATGGAGACGAGCTACGAGGTGCCACATCATATGGGCCTCCAACAACAAGACAGTGACAAGAAGGTCGAGCAAGGGCCATCCCCTTCGACCACGACGACAAGCACGGACCTCTTCAACAACATGAAGACGGCGCCCATATTGGACTCATACTCCGAGTCAAGCTACGCGAGCACACATGAGAACTTATCCTTGGTCTCGGAGGAGAGTGATGTTTTGCCACACCCTACTGCATTCATCTTTGGAGGCGTTATGGATGAGGAGGTTGAGCATGGGACTATCCCTTCAACCAAGGCAGCGATAGGAGTTGAGCATCGAGACATTTGCACCTACGTCTCTCCGACACCCACATATGAAGAGATGCACCAATTTCCATGTGAGAAGAGCCACCACCCCATGAGTGAGATGAGTGACTCCACCATATGTGACATTGAGTGCATTTCCTATGAGAGGATGAGTGTGACCACCACTAGCCCCACACATGAGAGCATGCCACACATCCTATGTGAGGTTGAGAGCCATTTGAGTGACTCCACCAACCATATGAGTGAGAGCATCCAAGAGGGAGTGAGTGAGCCACAACACTAAGTGAGTGAGGTAGTTGACACGACATGTCAGGCCACTATGATTTCTAACGACTTAACCTCTACTCCAAGTGTGTTTTCTTGTTTGGTGCTAGGTCTCCTACATGACGACACGCCTATCCTCGACGAGTCCATACCTCCAATTTATGAGGACATCAATACCATTGTTACACCCACAGCCCCTACTGCTACATATACTAGACCAACCACTAGAGCTCGCACACGCCAATTAAATTATCAGGTACTTTCGTTTCTTGGTAATGATTCTAATGTTCATGAGAATATGATGCTGCCTAAATTGGATACATTTATTTTGCTTACAAATGAAGGGCCTGGCATGGATAAGAGGGATGAACACTGGAGGAAGACCAAGCATGGGGATGATGGCATGCGCAAGGGGAACAAGAACGGAGTTGCAAGTGATGATTTCAGGACTTTGAAGCCACCATAAGGAGTGCTTGAAGCCTTGGACGAAATATACAAGATGCTGTCGTGGTTCTAACTCTGATAGTGATGTAGGGGGTAAGTATGGAGAGGCGAGGTCTTAGCTATGGATAGGTTGTAAGGACGCAAGGTTTACGAGTTCAGGCCCTTCTCGGAAGAAGTAAAAGCCCTACGTCTCGGAGCCCGGAGGCGGTCGACTGGATTATGTGTGTATGAGTTACAGAGGTGTGAACCCTTGTCTCGGAGGAGGGGGTGGCTTATATAGAGTGCGCAAGGACCCCGGCCAGCCCACGTTACGAAGGGTTCAATGTACATTAAGGTAGGGCGTTACTGATAACGCTAGTAATAAAGTGCTATGATGACCATAAAAGCTACTTAATGACTGACCGTTTGCGTGCAGGGTGACTTTAGATCTCCTGGCAGTCGAGTGGTTGGATCTTGGTTGAGTGATTGCTTCATGGTCGAGTGTCTTGAATCCGTCAAGTGGGATACCTCCAAGTCGATTGAAAGGTGACTTCTTCTAGGGATGTCCTTGGGTAGGGTACTTAGGACAGGTCCATGCCCCTATCCTCGGTACATAGCTTCATCATTAGCCCCCGAATGGATCGAGGTTCGAGTGGGGAAAGAGTTGGGGATCTTTCCGACTGGTTCTTCATGTTATATGAACGTCTTGTTTTGGATCAATTGTCACGGATGACGTCGTCAACTTCTTTCAGTCGCCTTGATCCATTCTTGGCCTCTTGTCGAGTGAATTTCTTTACTTGTGAAGTTCCGAGTGACGGTGTGAAAGGGATCTTCTGTTTGACGAGTTATTCTATGGCCCGTGGATTTTGCGGGAATTGAATTTCGGGAAGCGCGTGGGACGGGGGCGGCCGCAGTAATCGGATGGGATAGGATGGAAGCTCCTCGATCCCCGCGCCACCTTTTTCGCCACGTACCGTGCGCGCCCGTTGCGGGATTTGACGGGATTGCCTGGGCCTACCAGTCAGCCACTCGGAAGCGACCTCTTATAAGCTGCCGGCTCGGGACCCCCGAATAGTGCGCCTTCACTTTTCCCCCTTCCTTCACAAGATCCTCCGCCACCTCCGCTCCCACCTTGGTGCCATAGGTCTGTTCGAGCTTTGCCGGCGACGATGGTGAAGGAGAAGACATCGGCTCTGGAGCGCGCGAAGAAGGCGGCGGTGCAGGGGAAGGGGAAGAAGTCCGCTCGGGGCGGATCTTCCTCGAGGACTGCTCTGCCCAAGGATTGGATCCAGGGCGACTGGATGCCGTCGGTGATTCGGCAGGATGATCTCGATGATCTAGTCGAGGGGGGATTCATTCCCCACGAATCTGCGCGCCCCCCGGGGAAAGAAGTCGAACCCCAGCCTCTTGATGGTGAGTGCATCCTCCTCGCCACCCATATCGATCGTGGATTCTCTCTGCCTCCTCATCCTTTTTTCTGGAGCTTCTTGAACTTCTTCGGAGCGCAGCTCCATTACTTTACTCCCAATTCCATTGTGTATCTTGCTGCTTTCGTTTCCTTGCGTGAAAACTTCTTGGGTTGCCGCCCCCATTGGGGACTCTTCAAGCACATCTTCACTTGCCGCTCTCAGTCGGTCAAGAAGGCCGAGTGACGAACGGACGCAGGTGATCCAGCTGTGCGGGGGTCTGGCGATCCAGATGAGGGGAAAAAGTTCCTTTCCGTCTATCACTTTTCCCGAGTTAGTCCGTGGGCGGCAGTCGACTTGGTTTTACTGTAAAGACCAGGTGACCCCAGGACAGTCGACTGGGCTTCCCCCTTTTTCTCTGAATCGAGCACAAAAACCTGCCTCTCTGAAAGTGGCGCTGGAGGAAAAGGCGCAAGTCAAGGTGCTGGTCGGTCGAGTGGTTTAGCTTGTCCGCGAGGGTGTGACTGGCATGGACTTGTTGGAAGTCTTCCTTCGGAGGCGCATCCAACCGCTTCAGGCTCATGACCACCCGATGTGGCTATACTCGGGTCTCGAAGACACCACTCGGATTCACCCAGAGGAGGTCACTAACAAGATGCTGGAAGGGTGGCTGCCGAGTATCACAGGGAACAAGGACAACCCCCGAGGAGCCAGGAGGATTCCTCCACTTGACCAAACATACGAAGTGGACAAGGTCTGACCTTGCGTTTCCGACTGTGATCTTTTCTTTCTTTATTTGTTCTTTTTGGATCAGTCGATTGACTTTTGTCTCGTTTGTTGTCCTCTAGGACACTACTGAGATGTACTCGACGCCCAATGGAGCACAGGATCAGGCCGAGGAAGGAGAGGCAAGTGGAGGCGAAAGTGGAGACGGGGGAGAAGAGTGGGAATCTGACGGCGAAGGAGAGGGGGATGACGACGACGACTCCAGTGAAGAGGAGGAGGAAGAAGTCGAACCTCCCCGCTCGGAACGGCGATCCAAGCATACACACGACCCTGCGCGGGAACGTGGTAAGGCGACTGTCCCTGTTGGGCAGTCGTCGAAGCGCCCTCGGACCTCATCTCCAGCGCCGACAGAAAAAGCTCCCAAGCACCCACGCGCGACGCTGTCTAAGCCGCCCAAGGCTCTGCCCAAGATGGGGATGACTGTCCCCACCATTTCTGGGTAATAGTAGAATTTGTTTTCCTTTGTCGAACGTGATGGACTCTTGGTCGACTCATTGAATAAGCTGACTGACTTTCAAAATTTGTAGTGCTGCCACCTCGGAGATCTCCGCCAAGGATGATGATCAAGAGATGGAAGACGTTGTTACCTCCAACCCCGGTATGATTACTGATGCTCTGCTTTTAGTCGACTGACGATTTCTTATAATTCCGGTCGATTGGATTTTTCTTGTAGCTCCTCCTCATGTCATTGACCTCCCTGATGATGACGACGAAGTGCCTCTGATGGCGCGAAGGAACAGGAGGGCGCCGGCTGGCAAGACCCCACAAACTACTCCGGCGCCTGAGGCCGCAGTCCGGGAGGGTGGTGATACCACTCGGGTTTCTGTGACCTTCGCTGAACCTCTGACGAGTGTCCGGCCTTCGACGTCGACTGCAAATCCGCCTTCGCTTTTTGCCACACACCACGTCCCTGAGGACCAAGTGGGTGCCGCTAAAGAGGCTATACGCTAGGCGGGGATCATGATGGAGCAAGTGAAGGTGGTTCGGGAAGCCAGCCAAGCAGCTTATGACGCGAGCTCAGCTCTTCAGAGCAACGTCCAGGTCAGTCGATTCACCGCTTGTTCTGTTAGGATATGCTATCTGAAGAATCTCTTTTCCGAAGATCTTTATATCTGTACACCCACTGGGTGTGTCTATTAATCTTTTTGACGAGTGGGGGCACGCTAAGTGCACCCACTGGGTGTAGTCCCCGAGACTACGGTGGACTGCTGGCAGTCGACTGTAGTCTTTATATTGTGTTGCTTTAGTTGAATTTCTTCACTCGGTTTGGTCAGGCCACGTCGAATGGAACTGTACACGGTCGACTGCGGCCAGTCGATTTTTTTTGGTCGAACTAGTGGGGGCATGCTGAGTGCACCCACTGGGTGTAGTCCCCGAGACTACTGTCGAATGTTTTTGATTCGGCTGTAGTCTTAGAAACGCCATCATTGTCTCTTGGTTACTCGGAAGCAACTTATCTTGGATGTCTGTCGACTGATTTTTTGCAGAAATCCTGCGAACTTGTGGCTCGCTACACTGAGTTGGAGAACAAACAGATCCAGCTGAACCTTGACTTGAAGCTTGCTCAGGAGAACTTGCAGAAGGCGAGGGACGAAGCAAAAGGTATGGCTGGTGAGCTTTTGTCGACTGTCTTTTCTTTCTGGCCATCCTCGATGTTGATCTCACTTGCTATTTTGCAGACAAAATGGAGGAGGCTCTGAAGAAGAAGGATCAAGACCTTGTCGAAGCGCAGAAGGAGGCCCTGAACAGAACGAAGCTTGCTGAAGAAAAATTGGCTTCAGTCGGTACTCTTGAAAAGGAAAACTCCAGGCTGAAAACTGCTCTTGACGTGGCTAATCAAGAGGTCAGCCATCTGAAGAATGGCAATATAGCTCTGAATGACAAGGCAAGTGAACTGGCGGGGAAGAGGAACAATCTGGAGGCTTATCTCGGTGGACTCGCCAAGAAGCTGTTCGTCATGCTCGAGGGTAATTACTCCGGCCTGACTGACTTGCAGTTACTAAACCTGCGTAGAGCCACTGACTTATCCTTGAATTGTGTTTACAGAATTCTGCCAGAACTTCGAAGAGGAGACCAGTCGAGTGGAGACAGACTTGGACGCCATCAATTCTCCAGTGAAGGACGAGGCTGCTATGAACGTGCTCCGACTAGAATCTCGTGTTGCCGGCGTTGTTGACTATCTTGCTCGGTTGAAGGTTGCGATGTCGCGGATCGACACGTCGCTCTGGCCTAGGACGACACTTCAGAATGACCTCGAGTCCCTGATGACTCGACTGAATGAAGTCCCAGATCGAGTGGCGGAATGGAAGAAATCTTCTGCTAGATGTGGCGCTGACGTCGCTCTGTCTCTGGTCCGCGTCCACTGCAAGGAGGCGCGAGAAGAAAAGTTGGCCGCCATCCAAGTTGCCAATACCAGGAAGCACAACTTCCAAGACTTCATGGAGACTTTCATTGCTGCTGCCACTCGCATTGCAGACGAGATCGACTTGGACGAGTTTGTCACTCCTTCCAGTCCTCCGCCTGAGGAATAAAAACTTTTATGCTTCACTTTTAAATTTGCCTCGGAATGCCAAGTGGATTTCGTAACCGTTAAACTCTGTCAAGCTGGAGGCTCGAGTACTTTGATCTGCAGTCTAGGACCTTTGGATCTTATCTGAACTTGATTTATCGTTGAATATATTCATGAATTATCTGTCGAGTGGAACTTGTTCTTCACTCGAAATAACTTTGTATTTGTGGTGCAGCTCCGAAGGAGAAGGTAGCAGTCGATTTGCACCTCATCGTCCTTGCGGATTGGGATGTGTTCCATACTTAGGCGAGCACTGGGCTGCAGCTAAGCCCCCGAGTGGAAGGTCTGCTCTCCACTTGGTAGGATTTTAAAAACTTAGGCGAGTACTGGACTGCAGCTAAGCCTCCGAGTGGGAGGTTTTCTCTCCACTCGGTAGGATTTTCAAACACTTAGGCGAGCACTGGGCTGCAGCTAAGCCTCCGAGTGGGAGTCTGGCTCACCACTCGGTAGGATTTTTAAATACTTAGGCGAGTACTGGGCTGCAGCTAAGCCTCCGAGTGGGAGGTTTTCTCTCCACTCGGTAGGATTTTTAAACACTTAGGCGAGCACTGGGCTGCAGCTAAGCCTCCGAGTGGGAGTCTGGCTCACCACTCGGTAGGATTTTTAAATACTTAGGCGAGCACTGGGCTGCAGCTAAGCCTCCGAGTGGGAGTCTGGTTCGCCACTCGGTAGGATTTTTAAACACTTAGGCGAGCATTGGGCTGCAGCTAAGCCTCCGAGTGGGAGTCTGGATCACCACTCGGTAGGAGTTTTAAACACTTAGGCGAGCACTGGGCTGCAGCTAAGCCCCCGAGTGGGAGGTCTGCTCTCCACTCGGTAGGATTTTTTCAAACTTAGGCGAGTATTGGACTGCAGCTAAGCCCCCGAGTGGGAGGTCTGCTCTCCACTCGGTAGGATTTTTTCAAACTTAGGCGAGTACTGGACTGCAGCTAAGCCCCCGAGTGGGAGGTTTGCTCTCCACCCGGTAGGATTTTTAAACACTTAGGCGAGCACTGGGCTGCAGCTAAGCCTCCGAGTGGGAATCTGGCTCGCCACTCGGTAGGATTTTTAAACACTTAGGCGAGCACTGGGCTGCAGCTAAGACTCCGAGTGGGAGTCTGGCTCGCCACTCGGTATGATTTTTAAACACTTAGGTGAGCACTGAGCTGCAGCTAAGCCTCCGAGTGGGAGTCTGGCTCGCCACTCGATAGGATTTTTTTTTACAAACTTAGGCGAAACGGATTCGCAGCTAAGCCACCCACTGGGGGATTTCACACGCAAACAAAAGCAACAACAATTATAGGAAAATTTGTAATGCTCTTGTCTTTGATAAATAGACTACAGAAGTTTTTCTTATTACATCTCATCCGAGTGAGAATTCAAGTGTGAAAGGGGCGGAGCAGTTCTGCATTCCAAGCTCGTGGCTCATTGATCTGGCGATCGACATTGTAAAGGTGATACGCTCCATTGTGGAGGACTCTGGTGACGATGAAGGGACCTTCCCAAGTAGGAGCGAGCTTGTGTGGTTTCTGTTGATCCACTCGGAGGACCAAATCTCCTTCTTGGAAGGCTCGACTCTTCACATTTCTGGCATGGAATCGACGCAAGTCTTGCTGATAAATGGTCGGTCGGATCATAGCCATTTCTCTTTCTTCTTCCAGGAGGTCGACTGCGTCTTGCCGGGCTTGTTCTGCTTCATCTTCGATATAAAGCTCGACTCGGGGTGCATTGTGAAGTAGATCACTCGGCAGGACTGCTTCCGCTCTGTAAACCAGAAAGAACGGAGTTCTTCCAGTCGACCGATTCGGGGTAGTCCTCAATCCCCATAGAACTGGCGGAAGCTCGTCGACCCAAGCGCCTGCTGCATGCTTGAGATCACGCATCAGCCGAGGCTTTAGTCCTTTGAGAATTAGACCATTTGCCCTTTCTGCTTGTCCATTCGACTGGGGGTGGGCGACCGATGCTTAGTCGACTCGTGTGCCTTGAGAGGCGCAAAAAGCTCTGAACTTGTCTGAATCAAAGTTTGACCCATTGTCGGTGATGATTCTATGCGGGACTCCATATCTGAATGTTAACTCTCTGACGAAACCGATAGCAGTGCAAGCATCAAGATTCTTGATAGGCTTAGCTTCAATCCATTTGGTAAACTTGTCGACTGCCACAAGCACATGTGTGAAACCGCTCCTGCCTATTCTCAATGGGCCAACCATGTCCAGTCCCCAAACAGCAAAGGGCCAGACGAGTGGAATGGTCTTCAGGGCTGATGCAGGCTTGTGCGACATGTTGGAGTAGAACTGGCACCCTTCACACTTGTCGACTATCTCTTTTGCCATTTCATTCGCTCTTGGCCAGTAAAATCCCGCTCGGTATGCTTTAGCCACAATGGTCCGAGAGGACGCATGATGACCACAGGTCCCCGAGTGGATATCATCAAGGATTATCTGACCTTCTCCTGGTGTTATACACTTCTGACCGACTCTAGTCGCGCTTTCTCTATACAACTGTCCCTTTATGACTGTAAAGGCCTTGGATCGATGGACGATCTGTCGAGCCTCTTCTTTGTCCTCCGGGAGTTCCTTTCTCAGGATATACGCGATGTACGGTATCGTCCAGTCGGGGGTGATTGCCAAAACTTCCATGATTAAGTCGACCACTGCAGGAATTTCAACTTCAGTCGGATCTGTGGCACTCTTTGGTTGCGGGGCTTAATCTGTAAAAGGATCTTCTTGGACTGATGGCGAGTGGATGTGTTCCAAAAACACATTGCTGGGGATGGCTTCTCTCTTGGAGCCTATCTTTGCCAAATCATCAGCCGCTTGATTTTTCAGTCGGGGGATGTGATGAAGCTCTAACCCCTCGAATTTCTTCTCTAACTTTCTCACTGCATTGCAATAACCAGTCATAGCTGGACTTCTGATGTCCCACTCCTTCATCACCTGATTAACCACCAAATCTGAGTCGCCATAGACCATGAGGCGACGGACGCCGAGTGAAATGGCCATGCGCAACCCATACAAAAGTGCTTCATATTCTGCTTCGTTATTGGAGGAATCGAAATGAATCTGGAGAACATATCTGAGCTTATCTCCTCGGGGGGAAACCAATACTACCCCAGCATCGGAACCATTCAGCATCTTAGATCCATCGAAGAACATGGTCCAGTGCTCCGAGTGAACTTGAGTCGGAAGTTGCTGTTCGATCCACTCGGCGACGAAATCTGCAATTGCTTGGGACTTGATAGCTTTCTTTGCCTCAAACTTGATATCTAGGGGAAGAAGTTCAATCGCCCATTTGGCCACTCGACCAGTTGCATCTCTGTTGTGCAAAATCTCTGATAGTGGAGCGTCGCTGACGACTGTAATGGAATGATCAGAGAAGTAATCTGCAACCTTCTTCGTGGTCATATAAATCCCATATATAAGCTTCTGGTAATGAGGATATCTTTGCTTTGAAGGAGTCAAAACTTCAGAAACATAATATACTGGGCGCTAAACTTTGAAGGTTTTTCCTTCTTCTTCCCGCTCGACCGTAAGTACCGTACTGATGACTTGTCCTGTGGCTGCAATGTAAAGCAGCAAAGGCTCCTTGCTGATTGGGGCAGCAAGCACCGGCTAGGTGGAGAGTAGAGCTTTGAGCTCTATAAGCGTTGCATCAGCTTCTGGAGTCCACTCGAACTTGTCGGACTTCTTCATCAGTCGGTAAAGAGGCAATGCCTTTTCACCGAGGCGAGAGATGAATCGACTTAAAGTGGCCAAGCATCCTGTAAGCTTCTGGACGTCATGCACACGCACAGGACGTTTTATCCGGAGTATAGTACCAATTTTTTTAGGATTGGCGTCGATTCCCCGTTCGGAAACGAGAAAACCGAGTAACTTCCCACCTGGAACTCCGAACGTGCACTTTGACGGATTGAGCTTGATATCATACCTCCTGAGGTTGGCAAAGGTTCAGCAAGGTCAGTCAGCAGGTCGGAACCCTTCCGTGACTTGACCACAATATCATCCATGTATGCCTCCACATTCCGACTGATTTGAGTGAGCAAACAATTCTGAATCATCCTCATGAACGTGGCTCCGGCATTCTTGAGGCCGAACGGCATGGTGACATAACAGAAGCACCCGAAAGGAGTGATGAAAGATGTTTTGATCTCGTCGGGCCCGTACAGACGGATCTGATGGTACCCGGAATAGGCGTCTAGGAAAGACAAATGCTCACATCCCGCAGTCGAGTCGACTATCTGGTCGATGCGGGGGAGAGGAAAATGATCTTTCGGGCAGGCCCGATTGACATGCTTGAAATCAATGCACATGCGAAGTCACTTGTCCTTCTTGGGGACCATGACAACATTGGTGAGCCACTCGGAGTGGTAAATTTCTCGGATGAACTCCGCTGCTAAGAGCCGAGCCACCTCCTCGCCAATGGCCTTCCTCTTCTGGACGGCGGACCGTCGAAGATGTTCTTTCACAGGTTTAAATTTTGGGTCGACTCATAGACGGTGCTCAGCCAGCCCCCTAGGAACTCCAGGCATGTCAGCAGGCTTCCATGCGAAGATGTCCCAGTTCTCACGGAGGAACTGGATGAGCGCTTCTTCCTATTTGGAGTCGACCGTCGTTGAGATGTGAGTCGGAGCAGCGTTTGGATCAGTCGGGTGAATGTGAACTGCCTTCGTTTCACTGGACGACTGAAAAGCTGATTCTAAAGTAGGCTTCTTAGCTCGTAGCAACTCACTCGGATCTGCAGTCTTCTGATACTCTTGCAGCTCGACCACCGCCATCTGAGCGTCAGCAATCTTTGAGCCTTTCTGAAAACACTCTTCTGCTTTCTTCCGATTGCCTGTAACAGTGATCACACCTTTGGGACCAGGCATCTTCAATTTGAGATACACATAACATGGTCGAGCCATGAAGCGTGCATAAGCTGGCCTGCCCAAAATAGCGTGATAAGCACTTTGGAAATCCACAACTTCGAACGTCAACTTTTCCTTGCGGTAATTCTTGGAATCACCGAAAACCACATCAAGAGCAATTTGGCCGAGTGACTCGGCTTTCTTCCCAGGAATGACTCCATGGAAACTCATGTTACTGGTGCTGAGCCTGGACATCGGAATGCCCATCCCTTTCAATGTTTCTGCATACAGTATGTTCAAACCGCTGCCTCCATCCATCAGGACTTTGGTCAGTCGAGTGCCTTCGACAACTGGGTCGACCACCAGAGCTTGCCTCCCAGGGGTGGCAATGTGTGTAGGGTGATCAGACTAGTCGAATGTGATGGCAGTCTGGGACCACTTCAGATAATTGGGTGTTGCCGGAGCAACCATAATTACCTCACGGTTAATAACCTTCAGTCGACTTTTGCTCTCAACATCAGCAAAAATCATCAGGGTGGAATTGACCTGGGGGTACCCATCGTCACTATCTTCCTTGTCCTCAACTTTGTCCGACTCCTTTTCCTTATCTTTGGACTGCTTGCCCTGAAACTGCTGGATCAGAAGCCGACACTGTCGAGTGGTATGCTTTGGGTAAATGAGTTTACCCTCTTCATCTTTCTTGTTGTGGATGTGACACGATAGATCCAAAACATCATTTCCATCTTGGTCTTTAACTTTCTTGGGGTTCCAAGGTCCTTTGGGTTTTCCCTTAAATTTTCCCTGGGTTACGGCCAGGGCCTCCCCAGGAGCGGCTGGCTCGGCTTTCCGCTTCTGTTTCCGACTGGAATTTCCTCTGGTTTCCTAGGCGACTGCTTTATGCTTGCCACTCCGGAGTCGATCCTCATCTTCACCATTAGCGTATTTGGTGGCAATCTCCATCATCCGATTCAGAGACATCTCTCCGGTTCAACCGAACTTCAGATTCAATTCTCTGTACTTAACGCCTTCTTTAAAGGCACAAACTGCTTGATGATCTGGTACATTTTCAACTGTGTGATGCAATGTCATCCACCTCTGGATGTAATCCCTTAGAGTTTCATTTGGTTTCTGCATGCAAGACCGCAATTCCGTAAGGCCTGCAGGTCGCTTGCATGTTCCTTCAAATGTGGTGAGAAACACTCGGGAGAGATCCTCCCAAGTGTAAATGCTGCTGGGTGCTAACTGATTCAGCCACGCTCTGGCCGAGCCTTCTAACATGAGAGGCAGGTGCTTCATGGCTACCTCATCATTCCCACCGCCAATCTGGACAGCCACTCGGTAATCCTCGAGCCAAGTATCGGGCTTGGACTCACCGGTGAACTTACTAACTCCAGTCGCCAACCTGAAGTTGGGAGGAATTACAGCGGCTCTGATGGCTTGACTGAAACACTCTGGCCCTGAAACATGTACTCTGCTACTGGTAGGCGCATCTCTGTCGTGGCCTTCTCGGTGAGCTCTATTCCTGTCGACCAAACCTTGAACGAGAATGGATCTCGCATCAAAGCCTGGTTCCCTGGGGTCGACTGGAATTCTCTGCCCAACACTATGAGGGCGTCTGTCCGCCTGTTGTCGAGGCACATATGATCCACTCCTCGGGGGAGGGGTTGGCACTCGACGTCGATCATCACGATCGAATCGGTGATCATACTGCTCATTCTTTCTGTACTGATCACGCCGGTCTCCAAGTCCCTCACGCCTCGGAGGCGATCTTAGGCTGTGAGCCGACTGGACTGTATCCGCTGTAACAGATCGACTGTGGATCCTGTTCCGCGACTGAGAAACAGCGGAATTCTGGTCTCCCGCTACCCGGAGCAACGCTCTGATTTGCAACAAGCCTCTGCCAGCCTCTCACTGGGAGGGCTGAATCGACTCTGCTATACGGGCCACAGCCGCCAAATTCTGAATCGGAGTACGATATACCTGAGGGGGCGGAAAGGGTTGACGTCGACTGGATTCTGGAGCCCGTTGACACGCTCGCCCGTCGAGTATTCGCTGGAGATTCTCCAGTCGAGTGCGCTCGGCCAAGTTAGCCAAGCACGCGTCCTCCAAGGCTTGGGCCTCGGGGGTTTCTCCGACGATAGTAGTGTGGAGTGCATCCATGTTCCGGCGGCGAAGTTCCTCCCGCTGCAACGACGTGAGAGGCTCGGGGAGATACTCCTCGTGAGGACACGACGGGTCGCCCCCATCCGCGCCTCCGTCAGCGCGGGGGAAACCGGGAGGACTGTGTGGCCCATCGATCACCAGAACCTCTGCAGCTGGGTCACTGCTGTCGCATTCGGATGCGGTCTCTGCGGAGCCAGTCGTCCGGTCGAACAGGCCGTAGAGGGATTCGTCGGGCTCAATTGCCGCGACTTGTGGGGTGGCCGACTGGCGGGCCACCGTATGCCTCACCCACCTCTGAAGCCTCGACCGGCCGGAGCGCTTGCGCCGGCGAGAAACAGGGTGGGGAGATGCCACGGGAGCCGACTGATACTGGGTCGACGGCTGCCGCAGGAGGACACCGCGGACGCATGCGCGAAAGTGCGTCGCCCCGCGGACGGGGAGCGCGTCGATGTCGAGTGGAGCCTGCTGAAGCCAAGCGGAGTCGTGGGTGATGAACGTGAGCGCGCCGAGACGGATCTCGCGGCCCTCCACCAAAGCTTTGCTCGAAACCATGATCAAGGAGATCGGAAAAAATCGCAACCTCTCAAACTAGGCGCTAAGACTCCTAGCCCCATGGTGGGCGCCAACTGTCGTGGTTCTAACTCTTACAGTGATGTAGGGGTGTAAGTATGGAGAGGCGAGGTCTTAGCTATGGAGAGGTTGTAAGGACGCAAGGTTTACGAGTTCAGGCCCTTCTCGGAAGAAGTAAAAGCCCTACGTCTCGGAGCCCGGAGGCGGTCGACTGGATTATGTGTGTATGAGTTACAGAGGTGCGAACCCTTGTCTCGGAGGAGGGAGGTGGCTTATATAGAGTGCGCCAGGACCCCGGCCAGCCCATGTTACGAAGGGTTCAATGTACATTAAGGTAGGGCGTTACTGATAATGCTAGTAATAAAGTGCTATGATGACCATAAAAGCTACTTAATGACCGACCGTTTGCATGCAGGGTGACTTTAGATCTCCTGGCAGTCGTGTGGTTGGATCTTGGTCGAGTGATTGCTTCGTGGTCGAGTGTCTTGAATCCGTTGAGTGGGATACCTCCAAGTCGATTGAAAGGTGACTTCTTCTAGGGATGTCCTTGGGTAGGGTACTTAGGACAGGTCCATGCCCCTATCCTAGGTACATAGCTTCATCAAATGCCACTTCATAAATTTCATCCAGATGCTATTCTACGTGCTGCATCACCTTATTATTGGGCCAGGCCCATGTAATTTTGAAATACTTAAGTATAGGCTATTTTTAGAGTTTGTATGTGTGTGGAAACAAGAGTTAGGGTTGGTTTAGGACCCCTCCTCCAGGGGCCACGAAATTCCCCCTCTTCCTCCATATCTACAGCCCTTAGGGCATCGTTTAGACTTTGGGTTTTGTTTAGATTAAAAGTTCGCCATAGCTGCAACTTCGCCTACTTCGTTTGTGTTCAATGACCAGACTAAGACGTCACATAACCCCACCTTGATCAATAAAGCTTTCATATTATATTCGCAATATCCAGATTGCAATCTTAGTTTCTTGCTTGTTCTTCGTTTTGCTCGCAGGAAATAGACCCTCGTGGTCAGGTTGATCGTGCTCCAGTGTGGTCAATGACCTCTCGGAGTTGGTTTAGAGATTGCTAAGGCGCGACGTCTTCACACGTTCGTAGTTGGATCATCTACGTCGACTCCCATGGAAAATTATAGCTATCTCATCGAAACATCGGGACACCTTCCCCTCTATCACCAATGGAGACAACGATGGCCATGGTGGAAGAAGATACACCCCCACATGGTACCATCAAGTTGCAACCTCACCTGCAACACATGAGCTATGCTCTAAAGGTAACATAGGTGATGGTGCTTCTCTTGTCCCACTAGTGGACTATCTTACCAATGATTGCTTGCATGATGATGATCACCTTATGGATTCATCGCATACTATGTCATGTTTCGATATGACACCCATTAATGATGTATAAGATGATGAGCATGTTGATTTTCCTAGTTGTGATGCTATGCTCCATAGGATATCATGTGAAAATTCTAATGGTCACATCATGTTTGATAATCCTTTAAACTTGTCATATGCTATGAGTGAGATCTCCCAGATTCCATCATTTCAATCTCGACATAGTAACTATGCATGCCCCATTAAAATAAATCCCATTTGCACTTATCGCATAGATGACGAGATGATGGTCATTGGCTTTTGTTTTCCTTGTGATGATATTGCTAAGATTCCTTTACATGATTTCCGCAATTCATCTACTATGACATGCCATGATCACATTGTTCCAAATATGCTTTGTTTTGGATGTTGTCAATATTCTCCATGTGATGTTTCCATTAAAGCTCATGAGCAGACCCCCATAGTTTCCTCATACATATTAGGAGATTTTGATACATTCCATACTTTGCATGATTTCCACAATTGCTTGCACCATATGCATTCCATGAATAACAATGCTCTACATATTTCTCATGATGCATTACAGAATTTGAGTCTCCATTATGCTCTACATAATAACAAACCTATCATGATGGATGATATGTTTCTATATCATGCATCTCATTTATTTGAGCATTGGATATTTTGTGCTAACCCACACAAGCACGTGCGCATCATAATGGATGATGTGTACATATACCACGCACACACAATTTTCCCTTTGTCTTTGTTTTTTGTAGGTACTCACATATACTCGTCAACCTCTCAATCCCAGGAGTTAACGAAACGAGCTCTTAAGAGCAACGGCGATTTGGGATCTCATGGATTGTCCTTCCCACCGTTCTCTTTGTGTAACGACTACACGCATCTCTTTTACTTGACTCTCACATGGCTATGGGCTATATATCACTTGTTACTTTATGCCTAGTGTATCCTGTTCACTTTGCATGTTATGCCTCCTTACATGATTTTCCCATGCAATTGTGACCCTTGCTTGCATCTACCCATGATTCACAATTATGATACTCCTATGTGTATTTGCATGCTTGGTGGAGATCCTTGTAGCTATTGCCATGATTTCTTTGTGTCCCATGCTATTGATGCTTGTTGTGTTGGGAGAGTCATGATGTCCCATTGCTATTTACATATGGCCTCTCGCCAATACATTGATGATATTTTGCTCATATCTTGCCTTCATGCTTGTGATATGTCTTGTGCATCATTCATGACCACCATTTGCACACATGACATGCTTGCAATGATTCCTTCTAGTACGTTGCACCTTCACACTACTAGCTTGCTTGACTTGATCACTATGATTGTTTGCTTTGTTGCATCACCCATGTTCCATTCTTACTCGCTTTCTTGGGTTGATGACATATATGCTCTTGCCTCTCACTTTATTTGTCTTGATCATTATCTCTTGTCTCCATTAGTGGCATCTCTCATATCCCCTTGTATTGAGTGCCAACTTGCTATGCTTATTGATCGTGGAGACTTGGACATATTACTTGTGATGCATGCTTGTTTGACTGAGCCTATTGTATTTGGTTGTTCTTGCATCATATGCCTCCCTACTATGAAATGCTCCCTTGTCCTTTCTTATGATGAGCATGATGCATACACTTGTTGGGTATCTTACCACACGAATAATAGGTTTTGCACTTCCGCTAACCTCATTTGTTTTTCCGAGTGTTTTCCATGTTCTTTCATTTTGAAGGATTCACAAGGTGGTACCATCACGAGACAACTTCGTCATGTGAAGGCGTACACGATGCACGACACCGCATTTTTGACATTCTCATAAAGGTGAACTCCTTCCCTTTGAGCCATCTTGAAATACGCATATTGGATGAGTCACTCTTTCATTGTTGTCTCCTTCTTGTTGTCTACATGATACATCTCATGAACGGAGGAGCGATATTGGAGATTCGCTCTATGGAACTTCAAATTGAGGAGCACTCGGACTTATTGGATGCACCTTTGAACCTCCACTCATTCCACGACATCGAGCATTGGTACATCAACAGTCCTTTGACACATTGCACCAACACTTCCATATTTGTTGATTGTGCTCACACATGTCATGCTCGATGTACATATCACACTCACCACAAGTTTGCACCCTATGCATGGATTGACTCACATTATGATTGCCTTGTTGCATCTTGTATTCCCATGTCATCCATGATATATGAGCTTGTGCACTTCCTTAGAAAATTTGATGTGATCTTCCTTGATGTTATATTCATACATCATGATCATCTTGCCCACCATCAATTGCAAGACAACATAATCACATTGAGCACCAATTACCATGTTCATGGTTTTGATACACCGTCACATTATGACATCATTTTGCACAATGGTCGCATTAATCACATTCCCAACACCTTTGTGCATACTACAAATGAATTTCATCTCATGAATGCTTTGCATATCATTCTATATCATCTTGATAAGCTTCATGCGCTTTGTCAGGAACAATCTTGCCGAACAGACTCATACTTACTTGATGGTCACTTTTTGTGCGCTAACCATTGTATTTCTGAGTGTCGTTTGTGTTTGTTCTTTTTGCATGTCTATCCCTCCAGAGACACCTTGGAGTACTTGGATTGCACAACACCTTCATCTACGTCCAACTACAAGTTCATCCACAACAACCGTATCCATGGTGATGAGGATCACGATCCGAGGTTGGATCTTTACCAAGGGGGGAGATGATACGGAGCTTCATACGATCATCCCCATGTTCACTTCGACCACTCCCCAGGACCCAAGGATACATAAGATGAGACCCCTACTATATGCCATTGGACACAAGGTGAACTCGCTCCTCTCCAAACCTTCACTTTCCACAAGTGAGACATGGCTGCTACCTCAAACATATGTGCTATGCATGACCAGGAACCAATAGGAATGCCATGGAACATCTAGGAGCATTGGAAAAGACAGTCAGGACACCAAGCGCGAGGAACAAGAGGAAGAGCTGCAAGATGAGCTACAGCCATCGGATGACCGCTCCAGACAGGACGTCCGGTCCCTGAAGGCCACGCCAGCTAGAAGAAGCCAGGCCAGCAAACGCTACAGCCACCAAACATCTGACAAGTACCGGGCGACCGACCTTCTCTGGAAATCCGGTGCCACCTTAACCAAGCTGAAATGACGGAAGTCCGATGACTTCTGGATGTTCGGACGCCCACGAGCCACCGGACGACCGGAACCCACTGGACGTCTGGTACCTGTCTGCGCATAGTTTTGGGCCCGAGGCCCATGTACCCCTTCACTTCGCCCCCGTTTTCACTATGACTATAAATAGGACACCCCCTCCTCCTAGTTAGAGTTAGCATAAGTTTAGCTCATTTGAGATAGAGCTTTGCTCATCCATACAGATCTACTCCATCGAGAGAGACTACGCCTCTATGGAGAAGATCCACCTGGGATTCTAGACCCCTTCATGTGATGACCCCTTAAGACCTCCTCACAGAGATGAACTAGTTACCGTTGGTATCATCCTTTGTTGACCTTGGATCATGTATCTCTTTGTGTTTCGAGAATCTAGAACATGTGTGATCGTTGCTTGTTGATTTGAGTGTTTCCTCTCATTCCCCCTCGTGATTTACTCGCGTTTCCCCTCGTGTTCTTTGTGTTCTTCATGGGATCCTCTCCAAATCGTGAAAGATGGGCCACTAGGGTTCCACCCTACATCACTAGTTCATCTCTTGTATTCAATCTTGGTCTCAAAACCTCAGATTGGTACTTGTGGGTTGCTAGTAGTGTTGATTAGTCTTTGTAGTTGATGCTAGTTGGTTTATTTGGTGGAAGATCATATGTTCAAATTCTTAATGATATTCATTAGCCCTCTGATCTTGAACATGAACATGCTTTGAGAGTAGTTATGTTTATTCCTAGGGACATGCAAGAAGTCTTGTTATAAGTAATCATGTCAATTTGGTATTTGTTTGATATTTTGATGAGATGTATGTTGTCTTTCCTATAGTGGTGTTATGTGAGCGTCGACTACATGACACTTCACCATGATTTGGCTTGGATAAGTGATGTAGGGTGGAAACCCTAGGGCCGATCTTTCACGAAATGGAGAGGATCCTATGAAGAACACTAGGGGAGAACACGAGAAAAAGACACTCAAATCAATGAGAACAATCACACATGTGCTAGATCCATGAACATAAAGAGTGATACAAGATCCAAATGCAACAAAGGACGATACAAGAGGCGGTAGTTCTTCTCCGTGAGGAGGTCTTGAGGGTCTTCCCGCGAGGGGTCTTGTATCCACTTTGGGGATCTTCTCCCTAGAGGTCATGGTCTCCAATGGAGAAGGTATCAAGTGGATGAGCAAAGCTCTATCTCTCAAATGAGCTAATCCTTTGCTAACACTAACTAGAGGAAGGGGAAGGAGTATATATAGTCCTTAGCCACAAAGGGGTAAGTGGGAGAGGATACATGGGCCTTTGGCCCGTTCACTGTGCGCAGACAGGCGCCGAATGTCCAGGCTGGGGGCCGGATGTCCGGCGGCTCACGAGGAGCCCGATGTCCGGGCCTCTGGCCGGATGTCCAGGCTGGACTTGTCTGTTTCGGTGGCGTTCTGTGATGGAGGGCTGGATTTCTGGGCAAGCGCTGGATGTCCGGGTTGTCGGGCCGGATGTACGGGGCCTGGCCGGATGTCCGAGCACTGTAGTATGTCGGCTGCAGGGCTATTACTATCGTCACATTCAGGGGCCAGATGTCCGAGGTTGTGGCCGGATGTCTGGGTCCTGGAAGTTGTCTCTGGCTTCTTTCGCCGGTCCTCTTCACCCCTGTACTTGGGGACTTGTCCTATGCTTCGAGCATCTCCATGGTCGTCTCCTGGGTTCTTGAACACATGTAGTGTCTTTGCATGAGGTAGCAACCTTGTCTCGCACGAATGGAAACGGGAGGCACTTAGGAGCAGCTTCACCATGTGTCCAATGGCATATGCTTGAGGTCTCATCGTATGTCCAATTGGGGCTTAGGGAGTGGTCATAGTGTACATGGGGATGGTCATAGGATGCTCCGCATCATCTCCCCCCCTTGGGAAAAATCTAACCTTGGATCGTAAACCTCATCACCATGGAAACGGTTGTCATGGATGAACTTGTAGTTGGACAGAGTTGAAGACATGGCGCAATCCAAGTACTCCAAGGTGTCGCCGGAGTGGTATACATGCAAAAAGAGCAAACAAAAACGACACTCGAAAATACAATGGTTAGCGTGCACAAGGTGTCCATCAAATAAGCATGAGTTCGTCCAATAAGATTGTTCGTGACAAGGCATATGATGCTTAGCTAAAAGATATAGAATGATATGCAAAGCATTCATGGGAGCAAATTCATTTGATGCGTGCACAAAGGTGTGGTAATTGTCACGATGCACAATGTGAATTCTACCATTGTGCAAAATGATGTCATAGTATGATGGTTTATCAAGATCATGAACGTGGCAATGGATGCTCAATATTATTATGTTATCATGCAATTGATGGTGGGCAATATGATCATGATGTATGAGTATGCCATCAAGGAAGATCACAACAAATTTGCTAAGAAAGTGCAAAAGTTCATATATCATGGATGACATGGTCATACAAGATGCAACAAGGCAGTCATAATGTGAGTCAATCCATGCATAAGATGCAAATTTGTTATGGGGATTGTTGTACCATGTCTCGATGTCGTGGCATAAGTGGTGGTCCAGTGGTGCTTCCAAAGTAGATGCATCCTCTAAGTGCGAGCACTTCTCAACGTGAAGGCCCATAGGGTCCATCTCCAATGTCAGTCCTCCATCCAATATATGTAGCATGTAGACAAGAAGAAGGAGGCAACAATGAAAGAATGACCCATCCAATACGCATATGTGAGGATGGCTCAAAGGGAAGGAGTTCACCTTAAGTAGTGTCATGAAAATGATGGTGTCGCACATCGTGTACGCCTTCACATATGACCAAGTTGACTCATGATGGTACCACCTTGTGAATCCTCCAAAGTGAAAGAGAATGACAAACACTCGGAAAAACAAATGAGGTTAGCGGAAATGCAGAACCTATAATTCGTGTGGTGAAATACCCAACAAGTGTCATCATCATTCATATCATAAGAAAGGACAAGGGTATAGGGCATGGTATGTAGGCATAAGATGCTAGCACAACCATAGATATTAAGCTCAAATAAGCAAGCATGCATCACAAGTAAGATGTCCAAGTCTCCATGATGAATATGCATAGCAAGTTGGCACTCAATACAAGGGGATATTCGAGATGCAACTAATGGAGACAAGAGACAATGATTAAGACAAATCAAGTGAGAGGCATGAACATATATGCTATCAACCCAATACATGGGTAAATGCAAGAAAGGGTCACAATTGCATGGCAAACACATAGAAGCAAGCATAACATGCAAAGTGAACATGGTAAAATGGGCATAAGGTGACAAGTGGTAAATATCCCAAAGATGTCTGGGAGCCAAGTAGAAGAGGTGCGCATAATCCTTGCGAAAAGGGAACGGTGGTGTAACGCCCCGGATACAACTTTCCATATTTGTACTCCGACTCTTGCCATTTTCGGTCTAAGTTATGAGATTCCTTCATGGCTGGGTTTTGTCTTCATTTTGCATTTTGTTCATGTCATGCATTTCATATCATGTCATCATGTGCATCTCATTTGCATACATGTTCGTCTCATGCATCCGAGCATTTTCCCCGTTGTCCGTTTTGCAATCCGGCACTCCTACGTCCTCCGATGCCCTCTTTTGTCTCGTTTCGTGAGCGGGTGTTAAACTTTCTCGGAATGGACCGAGATTAGTCAAGCGGCCTTGGTACACCACCGGTAGACCGCCTGTCATGTTTCGTGCCATTTGGAGTCATTTGATACTCCAACGGTTAACCGGGGAACCGTAAAGGCCTCGTGTGTGTTGCAGCCCAATACCCCTCTAAAGTGGACCAATAACCCATCCAAACCCCCTCCATGCTCTCGGCCATTCGATCACGATCGCGTGGCCGAATACTACACCTCATTTGGACACTCCTACCTCCTCCTAGCTATAAATATGTGATCCCCTCTCAAAATTCGCGCAGTCAAACCCTAGCTCCCCCTTCCTCTCGCCCACCGGACACGTCCGCCGCCACAGGACGAATCGCCGCCGCGCCCGCACCAATGGCGTGCTGCCACGTGGCAACACTGCTGCCCGCCACCGCCGGCCTGCCAGGCCTGCGCGGGGCCCTCCCGGCCCGCGAGCCCGCGCCTCCCCGCCGCCCGATCCCGCACGCCCCGCCGCCGCCGTCTGGGATCCGCGTCGCCCGCGTCGTCTCGCCGCCCGCCGCCTCGCCGATCGCAGCCGCACCAAGCCGAGCCCCGTGCCGCCGCCTTCGTCCACCGCCGCCGCCGCGGGAGCCGCCCCCCTCTCCGGCAATCTTCGCCCCACGGCAGATCCGGCAGGATCCGGCGAGATCCGGCCCGGACGCCGCCTTCTCCAGCCACCGTGGCTTCTCCGGCGAACACTCTGGTGCCACCTCAATACGCTTGCCCCCCTGTGTCAAACCCTAGATCCACGGTTGACCTCGTTTCATCACTAAGTCATTTTATGTTTGCATTCTGAAGCCCTGTTCATCATGCCATAACTTGTTGCATACTGCTCCATTTTTTGCGTGCTATATATCAAAATGTTCATCAGGATGTGCTCTTCATTTTGTTACATTGTGACATGCTTGTTTGAGTCAATATTGATGCCAAATCGTTGTTGCAAGAGTGCTATAAAATGTTAGGTGCTGATTCTTAGCAGAGTATGAGCATTTGTCATTTTTTACATTTGTTGTGTGCTGCATATGGTCATGTCCTCTACATGTGTTTTGATCTATGCCATGCCATCTTTACAGGGGTGTATGCCATGTATTTTTGTGATCGATGTGGTGACTAGCACAAGCATGCAAAGTAGCTCTCATGATATTACTGTTTTCAGGGACTTAGAATTTCACTAAGTCATTGCTCTGCTGTTATTTTTATGCCATGTATTCACGTTGCTACAGTGAGATCCATGCTTTATTTGAGTTGCTTTAGTAAGGATGATTTGGACATATTTTTGTTCTCTATCAATCAATGCCCCTATTTGCAATTATGGAGTTACCTAGCATGACTTAATCTTGCTCTACTCTTGCTATAAAATGTTCCTGGCAGATTGTTTACATGTTAATCAATTTTGCCACGGTTGTCATAGTTGATCCAAGCATGCTATAAACTTGCTCTTGCCTGGGTTAGCTTCTTGAACATGTCTTCTTACTTATGCTATGCTTACCTTGTCATGCAATGCCTTGTGTTGAGTGAATCGAGCTCGCAAAGATGCCTTCATAATTCTGTTTATGCCATGCTCAGTTTTCTGCTAAGTCTGAATCTGTTAATGAAACTTGTTATGTTTACATGGGTGCCATCTTATCTTCTGATCCTTTTTGGCTCATGGTCAGTAAGGGACTTTTGTTCTATGCTTTGAGTAGATTCATGCCATGCCTTGTATTGCTATGATATGTTCCTGTAGCATGTTGTTATCTTGCTCTAAACATTGCTTCCTGATGTTAATTCCTGACATGTTAGTATTTTCACAAAGTCTGTGATGCTGATATCTTTTGCACTTTTGCCATGCTTGTTTGAACCTACTCTTGTGTGATTTAGCTGTAGCTCAGTGTTCATCTTTTGTCAAGCATCTTGAGTGGATCACTGCCATGTGCTTTGTTGCTATGTTGGAGTGCAGTAGCTTAGTTTCTTGGTGCATTCTAGATGGCATCATGCTGTTAATCGCAGAATTGTGCAATTCTTGTTTTGCTTGCCATTTGCAAACCGTGCATCCGATTCCGATGATCTTTATATCGATTTTGACCGAAATCAACTCATCTTTCCAGCGGCGCACTTGGTTTGCCAAGTTGATTCCTGGTTCATTCTTTCCCTTCCGAAGCACGCATATGCATTGCATATCACATCCCGCATATCATCCCATGTTTTGCATCATGTTGCTTGTGCATTGCACCGTGGTTGATTGTAGTTTCCTTTGCTTGTGTTCTTGCCTTGGGTAGAGACGGGAGACAAGTGCGTCACCGAGGAACCTGTTGAGTACGCTAAGGAAGATCAAGCTTTCGTCAACTCGGAGAACTTTGCAGGCAAGATGACCATACCCTCGAAATCAATTCTATCTTTGCTTGATACTTGTTCTCTCTTTTGCTATGCTGCGATACCTACCACTTGCTATATCATGCCTCCCATATTTCCATGTCAAGCCTCTAACCCACCTTTCCTAGCAAACCGTTGTTTGGCTATGTTACCGCTTTGCTCAACCCCTCTTATAGCGTTGCTAGTTGCAGGTGAAGATGGAGTTTGTTCCATGTTTGGAACAAGGATATGTTGGGATATCACAATATCTCTTATTTAATTAATGCATCTATATACTTGGTAAAGGGTTAAAGGCTCGACCTTATACCTGGTGTTTTGTTCCACTCTTGTCGCCCTAGTTTCCGTCATACCGGTGTTATGTTCCTTGATTTTGCATTCCTTACGCGGTTGGGTGTTACGGGAACCCCTTGACAGTTTGCTTTGAATAAAACTCCTCCAGCAAGGCCCAACCTTGGTTTTAACATTTGCCACCTAAGCCTTTTTCCCTCGGGTTCTGCAGACTCAAGGGTCATCTTTATTTTAAACCCCCGGGCCAGTGCTCCTCTGAGTGTTGGTCCAAACTGGGCGATGTCCGGCGCCCCCTGGGCAACCAGGGTTTATGCCAACCCGACGTCTTGCCCATCCGGTGTTCCCTGAGAACGAGATACGTGCGACTCCTATCGGGATTTGTTGGCACATCGGGTGGCTTTGCTGGTCTTGTTCTACCATTGTCGAAATGTCTTGTAACCGGGATTCCGAGACTGATCGGGTCTTCCTGTGAGAAGGAATGTCCTTCGTTGACCGTGAGAGCTTGTGATGGGCTAAGTTGGGACACCCCTGCCGGGTTTTGAACTTTCGAAAGCCGTGCCCGCGATTATGGGTAGATGGGAATTTGTTAATATCCGGTTGTAGAAAATTTGACACTTAACTTAATTTAAAATGAATCAACCGCGTGTGTAGCCATGATGGTCTCTTTCCGGCGGAGTCCGGGAAGTGAACACGGTTTTGGTGTTATGTTTGAACGTAAGTAGTTTCAGGATCACTTCTTGATCTTTATAGCTTCTCGACCGTGCTTTGCTTCTCTTCTCGCTCTTTTGCGTAAGTTAGCCACCATATATGCTAGTGCTTGCTGCAGATCCACCTTACTACATTTTCCTACCCATAAGCTTAAATAGTCTTGATCGCGAGGGTGTGAGATTGCTGAGTCCTCGTGGCTCACAGATACTTCCAAACAGTTTCAGGTGCCGATGATACCAGTGCAGGTGACGCAACTGAGCTCAAGTGGGAGCCCGATGAGGATCTTGATCGTAGTCTTGTTTCATTTCCAGTTGATCAGTAGTGGAGCCCAGTCGGGGCGATCGGGGATCTAGCATTAGGGGTGGTCTTCTTTTATGTTGGTTCTGTAGTCGGACCTTGATTGTATTCTGGATGATGTAATGCTATATTTATGTATTGTGTGAAGTGGCGATTGTAAGCCAACTCTTTATCCCTTTCTTATTCAATACATGGGATGTGTAAAGATTACCCCTCTTGCGACATGCCTACCAAGCGATTATGCCTCTAAGTCATGCTCCGACACGTGGGAGATATAGCCGCATCGTGGGTGTTACAAGTGGTAAGGATAATCCATGTGATCCCAAGTCGTCGTTGCTCTCAAGAGCCGGTTTCGTCAACTCTTGGGATTGAGAGGTTGACGAGTATATGTGAGTACCTACACAAAAAAGGCAAAGGAGAAATAGTGTGTTCATGGTATATGTATACGTCATCCATTATGATGCGTACATGCATGTGTTGGTTAGCACAAAATATCCAATGCTCAAATAAATGAGATGCGTGAGATAGAAACATGTCATCCATCATGAGGTTTTTTTGTTATGTATAGCATAATGGAGACTCAAATTGTGTCATGCATCATGAGAAATATGTATAGCATTGTTATTCATGGAATGCATATGGTGCACACGATTATAGGAATCATGCAAAGAATGGAATGCATCAAAATCTCCTAATATGTATGAGGAAACTATGGAGGTCTCCTCATGAGAATTAGTGGAAACATCACATGGAGAATATTGACAACATCCAAAACAAAGCATATGCACAACAATGTGATCATGGCATGGCATAGTAGATGAATTGCGCAAGTTGCTACCTCTTGAGCACTGCATTGGTTTTCCCTTGAAGAGGACAGGGTGGTGCAGTAAAGCAACGTAGGTATTTCCCTCAGTTTTTGAGAACCAAGCTATCAATCCAGTAGGAGACCACACGTGAGTCACCTCGTACCTACACAAACAAATAAGAACCTCGCAACCAACGTGATAAAGGGGTTGTCAACCCCTTCACGGCCACTTGCAAGAGTGATATCTGATAGAGATGGTAATAATACGATAAGTATTATTGGTATTTTTATGATATAGATTGGAAGTAAAAGATTGCAAAATAAAATAGATTGGAAACTTGTATGATGGAAAATAGACCCGGGGGCCATAGGTTTCACTAGTGGCTTCTCTCAAGATAGCATAAGTATTACGGTGGGTGAAAAAATTACTGTCGGACAATTGATAGAAAAGCGAATAATTATGAGAATATCTAGGCATGATTATGTATATAGGCATCACGTCCGAGACAAGTAGACCGAAACGATTCTGCATCTACTACTATTACTCCACACATCAACCGCTATCCAGCATGCATCTAGAGTATTAAGTTCATAAGAACAGAGTAACGCCTTAAGCAAGATGACATGATGTAGAGGGATAAACTCATGCAATATGACGTAAACCACATCTTTTTATCCTCGATCGCAACAATACAATACGTGTCGTTTCCCTTTCTATCACTGGGATCGAGCATCGCAATAGTGAACCAAAAGCTAAGCACTTCTCCCATTGCAAGAAAGATCAATCTAGTAGGCCAAACCAAACTGATAATTCAAAGAGACTTTCAAAGATAAACCAATCATACATAAAAGAATTCAGAGAAGATTCAAATATTGTTCATAGATAGACTTGATCATAAACCCACAATTCATCGGATCTCGACAAACACACCACAAAAAGAGTTACATCGAATAGATCTCCAAGAAGATCGAGGAGAACTTTGTAGTGAGATCCAAAGAGACAGAAGAAGCCATCTAGCTAATAACTATGGACCCGAAGGTCTGAAGTAAACTACTCACACAACACCGGAGGGGCCATGGAGTTGATGTAGAGGCCCTCCGTGATCAATGCCCCCTCCGGCGGAGATCCGGAAAAGGCCCCAAGATGGGATCTCTTGGTTACAGAAGGTTGTGGCGGTGGAATTAGGTTTTTGTGGTGCTCCTGGATGTTTGTAGGGTATGTGAACATATATAGTAGGAAGAAGTAGGTCGGTGGAGCAATGAGGGGCCCATGAGGGGGGAGGGCCCACCCAGGGGGTAGGCGCGCCCCCTGCCTCGTGGCCGCCTTGTTGATTTCTTGATGTCCACTCCAAGTCCTCTGGATCACATTTGTTCCAAAAATCACGTTCCCGAAGGTTTCATTCCATTTGGACTCCGTTTGATATTCCTTTTGTACGAAACACTGAAATAGGCAAAAAAAACAGAAATTTGGGTTGGGCCTCCAGTTAATAGGTTAGTCCCAAAAATAATATAAAAGTGTAAAATAAAGCCCATTAACATCCAAAACAAATAATATAATAGCATGGGACAATAAAAAAATTATAGATATGTTCGAGACGTATCAGCATCCCCAAGCTTAATTCCTGCTCGTCCTCGAGTAGGTAAATGATAAAAATAGAATTTTTGATGTGGAATGCTTCCTAGAATATTCTTCAATGTATTTTTCTCTATTGTGGCATGAATGTTCAGATCCAAAAGATTCGATATAAAAGTTTATTGTTGACATAAAAATAGTAATACTCCAAGTATGTTAATCAAGCAATTATGTCTTATCAAAATACCATAGCCAGAGAAAACTTATCCCTACAAAGTCATATAGTTTGGCCGTGCTTCATTTTCGTCACACAGAATGCTCTCATCATGCACAACTCCGAAGACAAGCCAAGCAATTGTTTCATACTTAGCCTTTTCAAACTCTTTCAACTTTCACGCAATATATGAGCGCGAGCCATGGACATAGCACTATGGGTGGAATAGAATATGATGATTGAGGTTGTGTGAGAAGACAAAAGGGGAGAAAGTCTCACATTGACGCGGATAATCAATGGGATATGGAGATGCCCACCGATTGATGTCAATGCAAGGAGTAGGGATTGCCATGCAACGGATGCACTAGAGCTATAAATATATGAAAGCTCATCAAAGAAACTAAGTGGGTGTGCATCCAACTCGCTTGCTCACGAAGACCTAGGGCATTTTAGGAAGCCCGTCATTGGAATATACAATCCAAGTTCTATAATGAAAAATTCCCACTAGTATATGAAAGTGACAAAATAAGAGACTCTCTATCATGAAGATCATGGTGCTACTTTGAAGCACAAGTGTGGAAAAAGGATAGTAACATTGTCCCTTATCTCTTTCTCTCTCATTTATTTATTTATTTATTTGGGCCTTCTTTCTTTTTTTTGGCCTCTTTTATTTATCTTTTTTTCGTCCGGAGTCTCATCCCGACTTGTGGGGGAATCATAGTCTCCATCATCCTTTCCTCACATGGGACAATGCTCTAATAATGATCATCACACTTTTATTTTCTTACAACTCGATACTTAGAACAAAATATGACTCTATGTGAATGCCTCCGACGGTGTACCGGGATTGCGATGAATCAACAATGACATGTATGAAAAAATTATGAACGGTGGCTTTGCCACAAATACAATGTCAACTACATGATCATGCAAAGCAATATGACAATGATGATACGTGTCATAATAAATGGAACGATGGAAAGTTGCATGGCAATATATCTCGGAATGGCTATGGATATGCCATAATAGGTAGGTATGGTGGCTGTTTTGAGGAAGATATAAGGAGGCTTATGTGTGATAGAGCGTATCATATCACTGGGTTTGGATGCACCGGCGAAGTTTGCACCAACTCTCAAGGTGAGAAAGGGCAATGCACGGTACCGAAGAGGCTAGCAATGATGGAAGGGTGAGAGTGCTTATAATCCATGGACTCAACATTAGTCATAAAGAACTCACATACTTGTTGCAAAAATCTACAAGTCATCAAACCAAGCACTACACGCATGCTCCTAGGGGGATATATTGGTTGGAAAAGACCATCGCTCATCCCCGACCGCCACCCATAAGGAAAGCAATCAAAGAACACCCCATGCTTCAAATTTGTCACATAACATTCACCATACGTGCATGCTATGGTACTTCCCAACTTCAACACAAGTATTCATCAATTTCACATTTACTCAACTAGCACACTTCTAATATTACCACCTTTATATCTCAAAACCATCTATATAGCATTCAACTTCTCTTAGCATTTAAAATTTATAGCCAAAGTGAATTACCATGATGTTATAAAGGACTGTCAAAATGATATAAGTGAAGCATGAGAGATCAATTATTTCTATAAAATAAAACCACCGCCGTGCTCTAAAAGATATAAGCGAAGCACTAGAGCAAAAACTATATAGCTCAAAAGATATAAGTGAAGCACATAGAGTATTCTAATAAATTCAAACTCATGTGTGTATCTCCCAAAAGGTGTGTACAGCAAGGATGATTGTGGTAAACTAAAAACAAAAGACTCAAATCATACAAGACGCTCCAAGCAAAACACATATCATGTGGCGAATAAAAATATAGCTCCAAGTAAAGTTACCGATAGACGAAGACGAAAGAGGGGATGCCTTCCGAGGCATCCCCAAGCTTAGGATTTTTGGTGTCCTTGGATTTTACCTTGGGGTTCCTTGGGTATCCCCAATCTTAGGATCTTGCCACTCCTTGTTCCATAATCCATCAAATCCTTACCCAAAACTTGAAAACTTCACAACACAAAACTTAAAAGAAAATTTTCGTGAGCTCCGTTAGTAAAAGAAAACAAACCACCACTTCAAGGTACTGTAATGAACTCATTATTAATTTAGATTGGTGTTAAACCTAATGTATTCCAACTTCTCTATCGTTTATAAACTATTTTACTAGCCATAGATTCATCAAAATAAGCAAACAACACACAAAAAATAGAATCTGTCAATAACAGAACCGTCCGTAGTAATCTGTAGGTTTCGACCACTTCTAGAACCCCAAAAATTATAAAATAAATTGTTGGACGTGTTTAATTTATCTATTAATCATCTTCAAAATTAATTAACTAAATAGCACTCTCCAATAAAAAATGGCAGCAATTCTCGTGAGCGCTAAAGTTTCTGTTTTTATAGCAAGATCAAAAAGACTTTCCCCAAGTCTTCCCCACGGTTCTACTTGGCATAAACACTAATTAAACACAAAAAACAACCAAAAGAGAGGCTAGATAAATTATTTATTACTAAACAGGAGCAAAAAGCAAGGAATAAAAATAAAATTGGGTTGCCTCCCAACAAGCACTATCGTTTAACGCCCTTAGTTAGGCATAAAAGCAAGGATAGATCTAAGTATTGCCATCTTTGGTAGGCAATCCATAAGTGGCTCTCATAATAGATTCATATGGTAATTTAACTTTCTTTCTAGGGAAGTGTTCCATGCCTTTCCTTAATGGAAATTGGAATTTAATATTCCCTTCCTTTGTATCAATAATTGCACCAATCGTTGTAAGGAAAGGTCTACCAAGAATAATAGGACATGAAGGATTGCAATCTATATCAAGAACAATGAAATCTACGGGCACATAATTCCTATTTGCAACAATAATAACATCATTAGTCTTTCCCATAGGTTTCTTAATAGTGGAATCCACAAGGTGCAAGTTTAGAGAACAATCATCAAATTCACGGAAACCTTGCAAATCACACAAAGTTTTCGGAATCATGGAAACACTAGCACCCAAATCACACAAACCATAGCATTCATGATCTTTAATTTTAATTTTAATTGTAGGTTCCCACTCATCATAAAGTTTTCTAGGGATAGAAACTTCCAACTCAAGTTTTTCTTCATAAGATTGCATCAAAACATCAACGATATGTTTAGTAAAAGCTTTATTTTGACTATAAGCATGAGGAGAATTTAGCACATATTGCAACAAGGAAATACAATCTATAAAAGAGCAATTATCATAATTAAATTCCTTAAAATCCAAGATAGTGGGTTCATTGCTATCTAAAGTTTTGACCTCTTCAATCCCATGTTTACCAATTTTTGCATCAAGATCTATAAACTCCGAATTTTTGGGACGCCTTCTAACTAAAGTTGATTCATATCCAGTCCCATCGTTATCAAGATTCATATTGCAAAATAAGGATTTAATAGGGGACACATCAATTACTTTTAGATCTTCATCTTTATTGCCATGAAAACTAGAAGAACACGCTTTCACAAAGCAATCTTTCTTAGCACGCATCCTAGCGGTCCTTTCTGTCGGCGTTCTGGGAACGGGGGTCCCCAGACTTGCTTGCCTGCGGCCTGCAGCGTGGCTCGAAGGGAGGCCCAGCACGGCCCATCTTCACCAACACAAACCCAAGACCCTCGCGAGGGGCCAAGCCTCGCGGGGCGAACGGCACGAAGCCTCCTCAGGCACGGCCTCGTCAGGCTGGCTCACGAGGAGGCGGAGAGATCAAGGTGGGGTACCTCACAAGGTGCCCGTGACGCAAGCCATGACCACCGAGGGCGCCAGGTGGGTGCCAGCCCGCGCGGTGTCCTCCTTCCCTCTTTGGTGCAAGGGGGGAAAGCGCAGCCGTGGAGTACCGAGGCATCAGGCAAAGGTTGCCATTTCGGTGCGACGAGACCAAGACCAGGAGGACTACGAGATGGAGGTCACAGTGGAGCCCAAGACGGCGTCATCACCAGAGCTTTGCGCAGGCGAAGACTACTTTTGTCAGGATAGCTAGTACTAGTTGTCCCCTTTCAAATTAGCCCGCCATTGTTGGCTCCCTTCCCGCTTGATATTTGGGAAGAGGACCAGGGCCCCTATAAATAGGACCAGCCACCCGCTAGACAGGGGGGAGGACGGACGGAGAAAGAGAGAGAGAGAGAGAGAGAGAGAGAGAGAGAGAGAGAAAGGTGACTGAGCTCCTCCCAGCAGTTCATCGCCCAGCCAAGAACAGACCCTCGCGAGGCTGTTCTTCCTTGTATTGTTCATCATCATCAGCCCAAGAGGCAATCCACCACACCACACACTGGAGTAGGGTATTACACCACAACGGTGGCCCGAACTAGTATAAACCCTGTGTCTCTTGTGTTGTTCTTTCCTTAGTTTAGATCCTAGCAAGGCGGAGGGGTGCAGGTAGGTAGGAGAAGAAAGCTCCGCGCGCACCCCAGTGTTCGAACCTCAAGGGTCTGCCGGAACCCGAAATCCGACATTTGGCGCGCCGGGATTCGTCTTCCACCACCCCGTTCTCCTCCGACCATCACGCCCATGTCTGACGCTCGTCGGGCCCGCGCCGAGCGTCGGGCCACGCTCGTTTCCCGCGTCGCCCAGATGGCCCCTGTCGGCGGGCGTCCTCACCGTTCCCCGTCACCTGCCGTCAACGCTGCCACCAGCCCGGCGGGGGACAAGCGGCAAGCATCGTCCCAGCATCTGTTCGTGCAACAAGGCGGCCGCACCACAACTCCCTCGCTCACCCCAGCTGGTTCTTCGTCCCGCGCGCTCCGCGCGCCCATGGAGCCTCGCAACCTCTCCCCCGCCCATCGCGCTGCACCAACACCCCCGGTCGTCGCGACCCTCTTGGGCGGCTCGCAGGCGCCGCCTACAAGTCACCACATCAATCCGTTCATCCGCCGGGTCAGCGCCGCTTCCACATGGCAGGGGGCTCCCTTGGACCGGGCGGCACCCGAGACTGGCCTGACCTTCAGCTCGGAGGACCACCCCTCCAACTCGGCCTGCTCGGGTGCGCTCCCCATGCTGTGCACCCCCACCATCTGCCAGGTGGCCGTCACCAGGACCCTCATTGATGGCGGCGCGGGCCTCAGCATGCTCTCGGTCGAGGCCTTCAACCTCCTCTGCATACCCCTGGAACGACTGCAACCCAGCTGGCCCTTCTCAGGCGTTGGGGGCGAGTCGTCCAGCTCCTTGGGACAGATCCGACTCCCAGTAACCTTTGGCACCTACGACAACTTCCGCACGGAGCTGGTCGACTTCGACATCGCCCCCATCGGCCTCCCCTACAACGCCATCCTCGGCTACCCAGCGCTGGCCTAGTTCATGGCCGCGACGCACCCGACGTACAACCTCATGAAGATGCCCGGGAGCAGCGGTGTCCTCACTGTGCACGGCAACACCGGAGACGCGCTGCGGGCGCTCAAGCTCGCCTTCAAGACGGCGGCGTCGGCACAACCCGCCGACTTGGAGACCCCCGGGCCGAAGGGGGCTGCACCCGCCAAGAAGAAACAGTTGTTCACCCAAGACAAGGAAGAAACCAAGCAGATACCCGTCGATGAGGACGGGTCCACCAACGCCACCTTCACCATAGGCGTCCACCTCAAACCTGAGCAGGAGAAGGCCCTGGTTGGGTTCCTGCGCGCAAACAAGAAGGTATTCGCTTGGGAGCCTGACCAGTTGGCAGGGATCCCTAGGGGTGTAATCGAGCATCACCTCAATGTATGCCCCAATGTGCGCCCTGTGAAGCAGAAGGCCAGGCGGCAGTACACAGAAAAGTAGGCCTTCATCGTCCAAGAGACCCGCAAATTAGAAGCCGCAGGGGTCATTCGCGAGGTCCGATACCCGGATTGGTTGGCCAACCCTGTCGTTGTGCCAAAGAAGGGAGGGAAGGAGCGCATGTGTGTTAACTTCACCAACCTCAACAAAGCATGCCCGCAAGATCCATTCCCGCTCCCCCGCATCGACCAGATCGTCGATTCCACTGCGAAATGCGACCTGTTATGCTTCTTGGATGCATTCTCCGGGTATCACCAGATCAAGATGGCGGTAGAAGACGTCGAGAAGACAGCCTTCCTAACCCCGTGTGGAGTGTACTGCTACACATGCACGCCATTTGGGCTGCGTAACGCAGGGGCGACCTTCCAGCGGCTGATGCACATCACCTTGGGCCCGCAGCTCGGGAAGAATGTTGAGGCTTACGTCGATGACATTGTGGTAAAGTCTTGGGAGGCCAGGACCTTGATACAAGACTTGGAGGAAACCTTCGCGAGCCTCAACACAGTGAACCTACGGCTCAACCCAGAGAAGTATGTGTTCGGAGTCTCCTTGGGCAAGCTCTTGGGTTTCCTCGTGTCCCACCGAGGCATCGAGGCTAACCCGGAGAAGGTCAAGGCGGTGGAAGACATGAGCCCGCCAAAGACCCTCAGAGAAATGCAGAAGCTCACGGAGCGCGTGACCGCGCTAGGGCGCTTCATCTCCAAGTTGGGGGAACGAGCACTGCCTTTCTTCCAGCTAATGAAGAAAAAGGGGCCCTTCGAGTGGATTGAAGAGGCCGACAAGGCGTTCTAGGATCTCAAGAGATACGTGACCAGCCCACCGGTCATGGTGGCTCCGCGCCCTGAAGAGCCCCTGGTGCTTTACATCGCCGCCACTCCCTACTCCGCCAGCGCAGCCTTGGTGGCAGTCAGAGAGGAGCGCCGAATCAAAACCGCGGTAGCAGCTCGGGACAAGGCAGAACAGGGACAAGGAAGGCCCGCAGAAACTGCCACCGCGGCTGAGGAGGATCAGCCGCCGCAGAGGGGCGCACCGGAGGCGGAAGGGGCCCCTCTCCCAGATGGCCAGTCTTAGGAGGCCTCATTGCCTCAAGAGGCGCCATGGTCTCCGAAGGGAGCCACCAGCACTGACGCACCCCACCTCGTTGAGCACCCAGTGTACTTCGTCAGCACGGTGTTGCGGGATGCAAGGGCGCGGTACCCCATGCCTCAGAAACTCCTCCTCGCTCTACTGGTGGCCTCACGCAAGCTACAACACTATTTTCAGGGTCACCCCATCAAGGTCGTCTCATCATACCCCCTGGAGAGAGTGCTCAGGAGCCCTAATTCAGCTGGAAGGGTCGCTGAGTGGAACATAGAACTGCAAGCGTTTCAGCTCGAATTCAGCACGACCAGAGTCATCAAAGGAGCAGCATTGGCGGATTTTGTGGCAGAATGGACGGAGGCGCCAGGCCTCAAGGCCGGCGAGGATTGGTCCCTGTCCCCGGGAAGTGAAGCGCCAGAAGGCTGGGTCATGTATTTCGATGGGGCGTTCTCCAGGCATGGCGCTGGGGCTGGGGCGGTGCTTATATCGCCCAGTCAGGACAAGCTCTACTACGCCGTGCAGCTCTGCTTCCAGCAAGGTGAAAAGGTCTCCAACAACATAGCGGAGTATGAAGGTTTAATAGCGGGCTTGAAGGCCGCGGCTGCCCTGGGGGTGAAACGCCTCACCATCGAGGGCGACTCGCAGATCCTTGTCAATTTCTCCAACAAGGTGTACGAGCCAAAGGATGAGCACATGGAAGCCTACCTAGCGGAGGTCCGTAGGATGGAGAAGCAGTTCTGGGGGTTGGAGTTGCAGCATGTGCCCCGTGGCACCAACCAGGAGGCCGGCGACATCGCCAAATGGGCGTCCAAGCGGTTACCTCAGGAGCCTGGCGTTTTCGAGGAGCGGCTCTTCAAGCCCTCAGCCCTGCCGTCATTGTCGAACACAGCTCAGCCCCGGGAGGAGCTCTCCCAGCCACCTGCCCCAGGGGCTCCGGCCTGTGGCCCGGCCTCAGGAGCACGCCTGCTCCTGACGATGGAACCTCAGGAGGGATGTTGGATCACGGAGCTCCAGAGTTACCTAACGCAAGGGGCCCTGCCGGAGAAGGAGGAGGAAGCGGAGCGAGTGGCACGCCAGGCCACGGCATACTGCATCAAGGATGGAGAGCTCTACCGGAAGAGGCCAAATGATGTATCCCTGCGCTGCATCTCCAGGGAGCAAGGGAAGGAACTGCTGGAAGATATACACGGCGAAGACTGTGGACATCATTCATCATCACGGACCCTTGTCGGCAAGGCATTCCGCAGTGGGTTTTATTGGCCCACCGCGCTCAATGACGCTGTCGAACTAGTGAAAGCTTGTGAGGCCTGCCAGTTCCACGCCAAGCAGATCCATCAGCCAGCAGGAGGCTTGCAGACTATACCCCTTTCATGGCCATTCGTAGTCTGGGGGCTGGACATTTTGGGCCCGTTTCCTCGGGCGCCCGGGGGCTACCGCTACCTCTACGTCGCCGTGGACAAGTTCACCAAGTGGGCTGAAGTAGAGGCTGTCCGCACCATTCCCGCGGGTTCCGCTGTCAAGTTCATCAAGGGCATCGTGAGCCGGTTCGGGGTGCCGAATCGCATCATCACGGACAACGGTTCGCAGTTCACCAGTAACCTCTTCAAAACATACTGTGCTAACCTTGGAACGCAGATATGCTACGCTTCGGTGGCGCACCCCCGAAGCAACGGCCAGGCCGAGCGAGCCAACACGGAGGTCCTGAGGGGCCTCAAGACCAGGACGTTCAAGAAGAAGCTGGAGGCCTGCGGTAGAGGTTGGTATGACGAGCTTCAGTCCGTGTTGTGGTCCATCCGCACAACCGCGACCAAGCCGACTGGAGAGACCCCGTTCTTCCTGGTCTACGGAGCCGAAGCGATCCTCCCTCACGAGGTCAGATGTCGCTCCGCGCGGGTCCTGGCGTTCGCCGAGGTGTAGCAGGATGCCATGCGGGGGATGGACCTTGTGCTGGGGGAGGAACGTCGCCGAGAAGCCGCGCTACGAGCGGCGAGGTACCAACAAGCACTGCGGCGATATCACTGCCGCAACATCCGCCCCAGAACTCTCGAGGTAGGAGACCTCGTGCTCAGGCGGGTTCTCTCCAGGGAGGGGCTGCACAAGCTCTCTCCCATGTGGGAGGGCCCGTTCGAAGTTGTTCATGTTTCCAGGCCCGGCTCCGCGCGCTTGGAGACTCAGGAGGGGGTGCCAGTCTAGAATGCATGGAACATCCAGCACCTCCTGAGGTTCTACCCCTAAAAAGGCCCGGAGCCTATGAAGAAGGCGAATGCCTGTGAAGCTATCGCGTTTTGGAAAAGGCCCGGAGCCTGTGAAGAAGGCGAATGCCTGTGAAGCTATCGGGTTTTGGAAAAGGCCCGGAGCCTGTGAAGAAGGCGAATGCCTGTGAAGCTATCGCATTTTGGAAAAGGCCCGGAGCCTGTGAAGAAGGC
>NC_041382.1:354283981-354286599 GCF_002162155.2 Triticum dicoccoides | reverse complement strand
GCCTGTGAAGCTATCGCGTTTTGGAAAAGGCCCGGAGCCTGTGAAGAAGGCGAATGCTTGTGAAGCTATCGCGTTTTGGAAAAGGCCTGGAGCCTGTGAAGAAGGCGAATGCCTGTGAAGCTATCGCGTTTTGGAAAATGCCCGGAGCCTGTGAAGAAGGCGAATGCCTGTGAAGCTATCGCGTTTTGGGAAAGGCCCGGAGCCTGTGAAGAAGGTGAATGCCTATGAAGCTATCGCGTTTTGGAAAAGGCCCGGAGCCTATGAAGAAGGCCAACGCCTGTGAAGCTCGCCGCCCATGACACTCTCACGTAATAATGAGTTGGGGCTGTACACGCCCCGGAGTCTCAGGAGCGCCGGCCTCAGGCCCTGGGGCTCCCTCCCACACCTAGTGGAAGCACTTAGCTCCGCGCTGGTGAGAAGACGTCGAAGACTAGATTAGGTGCCGGACGCGGCTTTTCATTTGCTTTCCGCAGTTGGCTCATTCCTTCTCATTCAAAGTTTTATTGAAGTTGTTGCCGTCTTCGGCTTGTGGTTCTCCGACTTTTCGCTCTCCTACCTCGATTTCTCTTGTGCAAGGCCTAGCGAGGGGGGCAGCCTAGCGCCCTCGCGAGTGTTCCTACCCTGGTCATTCAAAGGGTTCGCGACCTGGGCCCATCATAGGAGCACCCCTCCAGTTCGTGTCCCATGGGCACCGCGACACAAACAAAGGGTCTGGGTCGGTCGCCCCCCACGGCCGGGGTCGGGAATTATCCACGCGCGGGCACGTAGCCGGAAGGTACAATAACGAAAGCAAAACGATGATTAACAGCAATAACCCAAACACGCCCCCGCGGGGCTCCACGCTACTGTCTTTGTTATGCAGGAAAAAGGAAAAGAAAGGACAAATCTGGTGCAGCTCGCCTCACACCAGCCCACAGGGAAGGTCCGAGCTGCCTAAGCTCAGGCTGACTCCCTCTCGCGCTTCACCAGGGCGTGATGGCGGGCGGACATGTTGCCACCTCCCAAGCAGATACGACGGCGTGGAGGCTGCCCGCGGCCACCACTAGAAGAGTCGCCGCCTGAAGAAGAACCGGAGAAGCTTGAGGAACCTCGAGCGCCGCCAGCCGTGCGAGCGCTGCCCTCTCCATCATCGCCGGAGCTGGGTTCCCAGCCGCGGTCATCACCCTCGAGGCAACACCCTGCGCGGCGACCATCTTCCCCAAACACCCTCACGTAGAGGGTGGCATCGCCGTCGAACTTGAAGTGTAGGGTGCATCGACGGCTCAGGCCACGCGCGCGGGCAAACGTCTGCCAACCGCGGGCCAGGGACAGGCTCCCGGCCGCGGAGACCTCCAGTGAGACCCATGAGGCCCGGCTGCAGCAGCCGTCGGCCTGGAGCCAGAGGCCGCACGGGGCGCCGGCCGGGAGCTCGCCAAGGAGGAAGCGAGGAAGTGGAAGCCGGGTGCTAGTCGGCTCCGCCGACCACATAACGAACTCCGGCAGCACTTCAGCAGCGCGAGAGCGCGGCCTAGGGGGACGCGCAGCCGGAGCGCACCCCCCGGCCGCGGCAATCCGCCCGTCGCTGTACTGAAGATTGCCTCCGCGGCCGCGGGGAGCCACCATGGTGGCCACGGGATGTTTGCGAGGGCGCCCTCGGCCGCGCTTGGGCGGGGAAGAGGCGGGCTCAACCTGGCGAGCCTTCCCCTTCTCTGCGGCCGAGAACCTCCTCGACGGGGCCATGAAGAAAAAGGAGAAGCAAGGAAGGACGAACTGGAAGGGCGCGCGCCGGTCCATACTTATAGCTGGCGATGGCCAACCAACGGCCCCCACGGTCGCAGGTAATTATGACCCGCTTTCATGCAGGGACTTGTCCAATCCGTGTAGTTACCGAGGCACCATGGGGAAGTGGAGGCGCCCACGTCCGATCAACCGCCACGTGGCGCCCAAGGCCGCAGGCTGTTAGGGCCCGCGGCGCTTCGCTCTTCGCCTTCCGCCTCCCTGCACGGCCAAGTCCGGGCGTGCCTTGGGCCCGGGGGCTACTGTCGGCGTTCTGGGAACGGGGGTCCCTAGACTTGCCTGCCTGTGGCCTGCGGCGTGGCTCGAAGGGAGGCCCAGCACGGCCCATCTTCACCAACACAAACCCAAGACCCTCGCGAGGGGCCAAGCCTCGTGGGGCGGACGACACGAAGCCTCCTCAGGCACGGCCTCGTTAGGCTGGCTCACGAGGAGGCGGAGAGATCAAGGCGGGGTACCTCACAAGGTGCCCGTGACGCAAGCCATGACGACCGAGGGCGCCAGGCGGGTGCCAGCCCGCGAAGTGTCCTCCTTCCCTCTTTGGTGCAAGGGGGGCAAGCGCAGCCGCGGAGTACCGAGGCATCAGGCAAAGGTTGCCATTTCGGTGCAACGAGACCAAGACCAGGAGGACTACGAGACGGAGGTCACCGTGGAGCCCAAGACGGCGTCATCACCAGAGCTTTGCGCAGGTGAAGACTACTTTTGTCAGGATAGCTAGTACTAGCTGTCCCCTTTCAAATTAGCCCGCCATTGTTGGCTCCCCTCCCGCTCGATATTTGGGAAGAGGACCAGGGCCCCTACAAATAGGACCAGCCACCCGCTAGACAGGGGGGAGGACGGACGGA